>NC_142949.1:11488195-11495695 GCF_046866305.1 Octopus bimaculoides
TGGTGGTGGAGGCAGTGGTGATAGGAGTGGTGGTGGTGGTGGAGGCAGTGGTGATGGCAGGTGTGGTGGTGTGGGTGATGTTGGTAGTGATAGTAGTGCTTGTGGTGGTGGCAGTGGTGGTGATGGTGGTGATAGCAGCAGTAATTGTGGTGGTGGTGATGGTGGCAGTGGTGGTGATGATAATGATGATAATAGTGGCGGTGGTCATGGTGATGATGATGAAGACAGTGATGATAATGATAGCAAAGACAACGATCATGAAAATGCTGATGCTGATGGTTAACGAATGATGACGATGATGATGATGACGATGATGGTGATGATCATAATCATGATGACGACAACAATGACGATGGTGATGATAATAGTGTAAACTTCTCTTTTCCACCAGATAAAAATCAATTCCAGATTATATTGACTAGTTTCCTATCAAATAGCAAACTTTCAACAACAACAACAACAGAACACAAACAACACACAGACACACACACACAAATATATATATATAAACACATCCATTTTCTTTTGTGAAGAACACTACAAAACTTGATATAAAAGAACAATAAAAGAAAATGAAAAAATAAACAAATGTAGAAAATAAATAAAATTGCTGGCATCTCAATTTATTGTAGAATATAATTTCATTTCGAATATTTTAATAAAATATAGGAACAGAGGCATTAATGATGTAGAATCGTATCTCTAGAGTTTTGGTTCTGTTTCGACAAGCAATAACAACAAGAAAAATAAACCGTGCAGAGCTTCATAACATTTACCCTGCTTCCTTCATAAGCTCAATTATTTACAAAGAAACACACAAAACTTGTAAAAGACCGAAAAAAAAAGAAAAAAAAAAAAACGTAGCAGCCACAGAAAGAACCTTATTAAATAAATAGGTGTGTGTACATATGTGTGCATGCATTTGTGTGTGTGTGTGTGTGACTGTAAGGTTTCTGTTGTTCATAGGTTGATCATGCATCCACATGTATGTATATGTAGGACTGGATAGGGTTTTTTTGAGGAAGACTGGCACTTATCCATGCAAATATGCACACATACACATATACGTATGAACATATATATATATATGTGTGTGTGTGTGGTAAGAAGCTTGCTTCTCAATCACATGGTTCAGGGTTCAGCCCTGGCTATGCGACACTTCAGGCAAATGTCTTTTACTATAGCCTCAGGCTGACCAAAGTCTTGTGAGGGGAGTTGGTAGATGGAAACTGAAAGAAGCCCGTCATATATATATATATCTATATATATATAAGTATTTATGTGTGTGTGTCTGTTTGTCCCCCTACCATCACTTAACAACCAACGTTGGTGCATTTAGGTCCCCATAACTTAGCGGTTTGACAGAACAGACCAATAGAATACATACTAGGCTTACAAAGAATATGTCCTGGAATTGATTTCTTCAACTAAATCCCTTTGAGGTGGTGCTCCAGCATGGCTGCAGTCAAATGGCTGAAACAAGTAAACGAATAAAAGAATATATATGTACACACAAACACACACATACACATATATACGCATATACATATATACATAGAGGATGTTGGGGTCAAATTGTGATTTTCTATGTCCCTTTTTTCTTCAGGCACAGCTTGATGTATTGGCAAACAGCTAACGGTGTTGGAGAGCATAAAGATTAGAGCTGTAGTTCAGAATAAGTTAGCTAACCTGGAAGACTGGAAGCCATCAGGATATTGGATAGAATTACCTGTAAAATGATAATTCAAAGCAGGTATCACAATGCTGATACCAAACTGTTCAATGGTCTGTGAATAGTGTAACGGCTGTAAGACATGAGGTGGACATCATGGAAACCAAGTTCCTCCAAACTGTGATGATTGTCTTTGGGTGTGTCGCCAGTAAGGATGGAGTCATACTGCCTCACTTCTTTGAACAAGGCCTTAGGCTCAATTCAGATGATTATGTGAAGCTTCTGGAGACTGTGGTCAAACCCTGGCTGGAGAGAATTGCTGCTAGAAAAACATATGCATGGCAGCAGGATTTGCTTTGTTTTTTCTTCTTCTTATCATCCCCTCCAGAAAGAGTCAGAAGTGGTTGTCAGAGAATTTCTATGACTTCATCAACCTGAATTTCTGGCTTACTAATTTCCCAGATTATAACCCCATGGATTACTATGTGTAGGATGCGACTGAGACAGGCATTGACTGCTCTACCTGCAACACTAAGATAATGGAGGTGTTCAAAGACCTTCCCAGGAATGCATGTACCAAGTTCCAGAGCTGTTTCAGGTTGTAGTGGAAGCTAAGGACAGCTACTTTAATTAAACTGTTATCTCTCAGCCATAATCTAGTTGATGTTTTTCTTGATTTAAAAAAAACAACTTTTATTTTTGGATGGAATATTGTGTTTTTTTTTTTTTCATTTTATGCAAACTGTCACATTTTGCCCAAACACCCTTTACATACATACTTCATCATCTTTGGTCAGATAGAATTTGTCAAGGTAAGATTTTCTACAGGTAAATGCCCTTCCTATTGCCAAACCTAACCTGCTTCCAAGCTACACACACAGAGACATTTACTAGAAGTTATTGTGGTTTTTATAATAAACATAAAATAGAATCTTTATCCAAATATAGAAGTCTGGAAATATCAGGGGACCAACACACTGATAACTCCTCAAAGAACAGGGGTCTTGGAAATGATAATAAAAGGCAACAGGCAGAGAAATCCGTAGCCCAAACTTTGGGATTTTACAAATACATGGAGCTTAGAGAATGTTACACCACAAAGTAGTTGGGAAATATTGCGTAAGGTATTTTTAGCCAAACAGCAAAGATGTCACTGAATGTGCAACAAAAAAGTGCATACAAGGCTGCACGGGACTGTGCAGCAAAAGAATGCATCGAAAATATGACTGCTGGAAAGTAATAAGAAACATGACAATGATGAAGATGATGATGATGTCAATGATGATGATTGTAATGAGGATAACAATGATGATGAATCTATGATGATTATAATAAGGATAACGATGATGGTGATATCTATGAGGATGATGATGATGATGATGATGCAGCTGCTGGTGATGCTGGGTGCTAATGTGACAAGGTGTGATTTTCTCAAGAGTAATAATCTTTTATAGATAACAAATGAAACAAGAAATCAAATTAGAATGATGATGATGATGATGATGATGATGATGTTAACGATGATAAAGGGAGTAGAAGGGAAACAAAGATGAGTAAGAACAGGAAAATGATGATGATGATAATGGTGGTGGTGGTGGTGCTGGAGGTGATAGTGAGGATAACGATGATTACGATGCCGGTGATAATGACGGTAGTGACGGTGGCCGCAGCACTGACGATGACGAATGGCTTAAACACAACTCCACCACCACCACCATCCCCACCCGCCACCCGTATACCTACAGTGGAGAGAAACGAGATGGTGTGATGCTCATGCCTTTGGTAAAAGGCATGAGTCACATAAATCAGCCGAAAATCTAATAACGAGGTTTTTAATGAAGATATCACTTGTCACACTGATGCTAATAACAATAATAATATTAAGGATAATAATAATAAATAATAATAATAATAATAATAATAACAATAATAATAATGATGATGATGATGATCTAAAATGTAATATACTTTTGAGAAGAACTGTAAAGTAAATCAGAATATGATAGATATCTTTTTAATTATTATTGATGATGATGGTGATGATGATGGTATCGGTGGTGGTAGTAATTATAGGAATAATAATGATGATGGGGGTGGGGACAACACTCATAGTGGTGATGATAAGAAAAATGATGATGATGATGATGATGACAATGATAATGAGGTTGGTGGTGTTCATGCTGCTGACAGTGGCAGCGATGAAGGTGACAACAATGATGACGGTGTCGGTGATTGTAATGATGGCTGAGACATTGGTAATGATAATGTTGATAAATCATCATCATCATCGTCGTCGTCGTCATGAGATTTAGATGCGTTAGCTGCAATATGTTTTGACTATCAAGATGCAGAAAAGTTCCGCCGTAGCTAGACACAGAAACCGTTCGCCAGATCGGAGAAGAGATTAGAACAGGGAAAAATAAAGGAAAGAGATGACCAGGATTAGGAAGAGTTCTTCGATTTACCCCATACCACGACGACGACTACGACGACTACCACCACTACCACCACACAAACGAAATAAGTTAATGAATAACTAAGCTTGTCTACTGGAGATTTCAATCACATAACGACAACAACAACAACAACAACAACAACAATTGCAATGATGTCAAACACGATGGTTGCATGGCTGCAAATTGTATTATTTCTAAGGTGAATCATTACAAGAAGACAACTGAAAGCCAAAGAGGAGGACGACAGTTTGACGACAGAAGAGGAAACGAGGGAGTCTTTATGAGGTTGCTTGACAGGCTAGAATTAGCAGCGACCAAAATTACATAGCCTCAGAATATTTGTTCTGACATTTGGCAGTCTGAGTTCAAATCCTGCTGAGGTCAACACTGCCATTCTTCTTCCTTCTGGGGTCAATAAAACAAGGTACCTACCCGGAGTGGTAGATTTGTGGAACTGTGAGAAACATTAAACCAGATGCCTTGTGGTATTTGTTTGAGTGCTTTGTGATCTGAGTTCAGATCTCACCAGGGACTACTTGGATGATAGATATAACCCTTCAGCATTTAAACCAGACACATCCCTCTAAAATATTCTTCCTGTTTTATGATAAGATGAGCTAGATCTGGCCTTTCATGCCTACTCTACAATGTCATTCTAAAAATAAACAACTGCACCACTGAAGTCTCAAAGTCAAACAGTAATGCATAATTAATTGTTAACAATGGGAATAAATAAGCAGTTTCTGGGTTTAGTCCTACTGCATGCTACCTTGGGCAAGTGGCTTCTACTATAGCCTGGGGTTCACCAAAGCTTTGGGTATTGATTCAGTAGATGGAAACTGAAAGAAGCCTGTCATCTATATATTGTGTTAAAAATGCAATATATATCAGAGAAAGACAAACATTGTTGCTGCAGTGACTCACAAAAATGAAAGCAGCATCTCTCTCCTTTCTTGAGGCTTTTCAATTCTGTACACCTGATTGTCACCTGCCTAAACAAAACACAAAATCCCTCTGTTATTCTTGTGAATCAAATCAGCAATAATGTTTTTTTCACTCTGATACATGTTTTTAATTCTGCAAGTTTATGAAGAGATTTTTTTTATCTCAAACAATTCCATAGCATCATATCTTTTGATGGTGTACATACATTTAGTATGATACACAGATAATTATTTCAATTTAATGCTGCTTGAATTGCACACACTGCTCTCTCTCTCTCTCTCTCTCTCTCTCTCTCTATATATATATATATATATATATATATATATATATATATATATATATATAAATATATAGTTTTAAGGAAAAAAACCAAGTTTCAAGAACTCATCGATGAAAATCCACTATCACATATAGAAAAATTAATAATTAATAATTAAAAGCACAATAAATGTTTTATATTATACTCATTTATTATGCTTTTAATTATTAATTTTTCTATATGTGATAGTGGATTTTCATCGATGAGTTCTTGAAACTTGGTTCTTTTCCCTAAAACTATATATTTTTTATATATATTATAATCTATAAAGCTCAATTTAATTTTAATTTTTTATAAATTGATTTTAATTGAGTTTTTACCTGTAATTTTGGATTTTGTTCCTAATATTATTATTATTATTATATATATATATATATATATATATATATAATTAAGATTCGGTTGAATTAGGTACTTAAGTTGAGGCACCAAGTCAGATCTTTTTATTGTGATAAGGAGAAAGATAAATGTGGCTATATTACCATCTCTTAACTCCCATTGTTATTATCTTCTGCCACTCCAAATTATAGTTGGAGTATAGCTCAGTCTGCTTCAATAAGAGCAACAAGCATGCAAGTCTTTTATTCTCTAGTTCTGATGAAAAATTTGCTAAAGAAATTATAATAGAGCATCCTGTATGTTGAAAACCTATATAGTCTTATGCTTCTGAGGAGGGCAGTGTATTTCAAATTGATGTAATGCTTGCATTGTTTGATTAAATGGAGCTGCCTGAAACGGCTGTAACACACTAATACCTGGACATCCTTGTTACTTATCAGAATGTGTGTGTGTGTATAATATATATATATCATCATCATCATCGTTTAACGTCCGCTTTCCATGCTAGCATGGGTTGGACGATTTGACTGAGGACTGGTGCAACCGGATGGCAACACCAGGCTCCAATCTAATTTGGCAGAGTTTCTACAGCTGGATGCCCTTCCTAACGCCAACCACTCAGAGAGTGTAGTGGGTGCTTTTACGTGTCACCCGCACGAAAACGGCCACGCTCGAAATGGTGTCTTTTATGTGCCACCCGCACAAGAGCCAGTCCAGGGGCACTGGCAACGATCTCGCTCGAAAACCCTACAAGGCCAGTCAGGCGGTACTGGCAACGGTCACGCTCAGGATGGTACATCTTATGTGCCACCCGCACAAGAGCCAGTCCAGGGGCACTGGCAACGATCTCACTTGGCTTGCCGGGTCTTCTCATGCACAGCACATTTCCAAAGGTCTCGGTCAGTAGTCATCGCCTCGGTGAGGCCCAATGTTCGAAGGTCTTGCCTCACCACCTCAGCCCAGGTCTTCCTGGGCCTACCTCTTCCACGGGTTCCCTCAACTGTTAGGGAGTGGCACTTTTTCACGCAGCTATCCTCATTCATTCTCACCACATGTCCAAATCAGCGCAATCATCTCTCTTGCACACCACTACTGACGCTTCTTATGTTCAGCTTTTCTCTCAAGATACTTACACTCTGACGGGTATGCACATCTACATTACACATCCAGCGGAGCATACTGGCTTCATTCCTTGCTAGCTTACGCATGTCCTCAGCAGTCACAGCCCATGTTTCACTGCCATGTAGCATGGCTGTGCAAAGAATATATATACATGTATACACACATATATGTACATACTTACATCTACATGTGTATATACATGCATATCAGGGTACAGGACGTTAGAACAATGAACTACAGACAACGGAACAAATACATAGGAAAACGGAAAGCCACTTGGAATATCCATTCATCAGCTGTCTCTATTCTAACTGGACGTTTCGAATATATATATATTGATAGAAAAGACAACAGAAGAAAGAAAGAGACCTCGATATTATGTAAATATATATATATATATATATATATATATATAAATTATTTCAATGTTCTCTAAACGGTAAATTAGCTGCAGAAATTATTAACTGCAGAGTTATTTCCGGCCTCAGCATGCCAAAATGAAGACATTTGAAAGATACACCCAAATATAATTTGCAGAACTTTATACATGCTCTCTTTCGGATGAGCATTCTGTGTCTAGTTCTGGAAATTGTGTTTCGTAAGTTTTGTACGCTGATGAGTTTGCATATATCTACATTCGTAAATAT
>NC_142949.1:11500695-11503195 GCF_046866305.1 Octopus bimaculoides
AGTTGACCTCAATGGGATTTGAACCTAGAATGTAAAGATGGAGGAAATACCACAAGGCATTTTGCCAGTGTGCTAACAATTCTACCAGCTCACAGCCTTGTATACTGTAAATATGAATGTATAATGTGTATCCATGTATAATATACACACTGTCTTTTTTTTTTTGAGCATTGAAACCCTGCAAAACAATATGTCTTGTGTACAATGTGCAATGGCTTTTGGCATTTCTTTGTTAGTAATAAATGAATATTAATACATGATACATGGGTGTATACGGTGTTTATTAATGTATAATGTACACACCTTATTTTGGGTATTGATACCCTGGGAAGACAATGTCTTTTGTGAAGAATATGCATTGACTTTTAACATTTCGTTGTTAGTACCCTGCTTTTCAAACTGGAATAAAATGAATAAAAAATAGAATTATCTGAAGTGTGTGTGTGTGTGTGTTTGTGTTTTAGGGGCAGGCATCACTGAGTGGTTTCAGAGTTTGCTTTCCAGCCCTGTGGCCTTGTGTTCAGTCCCACTGAGCAGCACCTTGGGCAAGTATTTTCTACTATAGCCCTGGGCCAAACTGATCTTCGAGAGAGGATTTCGTAGATAGAAACAGGAAGAAGCTCATCATATATATACATATATATATATGCCACCTGCACTTTTTATCAATATACATATATATATATATAATCGGTCATAATGTCTTACGTTTAAGATGATTCCCATGCTTTCCCTGATGAGAAGGTTACAACTTTAATATCAAAGATCCCTATGGATCACACAGGTTGTAATCCTTTGAAACATATGTAGGAATAAAGTATGCAATTATAACATGCGTTTTCTCCAATCCTTAAATTCTTAAATATACTCAAATACCCAAAATTTCAAGGAGTTCCTGCCTTAAAAACAGGAACTAAACCACAGTTATTTTGTGTTCTTTGCTACATTGGTTTCTATTAACCCATTTATTCTATCAGAAGAATTTTTATTCATTAAGATAGAAGAAATACACTTAATTATATATATATATATATATAAAGGTGTGTGTGTGTGTGTGTGTATATATATATATATATATATATATATATATATATAAGAAGGTGTGTGTGTGTGTGTATATATATATATATATATACAAAGGTGCGTGTGCATGGTTATATAAGTGTGTTTGTGTGTACCCAAGTGTTCAGATCATGTAGGGGTTGTAAAGGAGCACCACTGTTATCTAAGTGGCATAGTTTTTCTCTAGTCTTCCATGAAAATAATATCTGGGCCTGGAGGAAATACTACATACCTTTGAAACAGGTGAGAGCTGGGGACACGAAGGCCTCAACAAATTCCGTCTGACCCATACAAGCACTGAAAAGCCAATGTTAAGTGATGATGATGATGGTGGTGGTGGTGGTGGTGGTGATATATATATAATCCTGTGGCGTGCAAGAGAGACGATTGCGCTGGTATGGACATGTGGTGAGAATGGAGGAGGATAGCTGCGTGAAAAAGTGCCACACCCTAACAGTTGAGGGAACCCGTGGAAGAGGTAGGCCCAGGAAGACCTGGGCTGAGGTGGTGAGGCAAGACCTTCGTACATTGGGCCTCACCGAGGCGATGACTACGGACCGAGACCTTTGGAAATGGGCTGTGCGTGAGAAGACCCGGCAAGCCAAGTAAGATCGTTGCCAGTGCCCCTGGACTGGTTCTTGTGCGGGTGGCACATGAGATGCACCATTTTGAGCGTGGCCGTTGCCAGTACCGCCTGACTGGCTCCTGTAGGATTTTCGAGCGAGATCGTTGCCAGTGCCCCTGGACTGGCTTGTGCGGGTGGCACATAAAAGACACCATTTCGAGCGTGGCCGTTTTCGTGCGGGTGACACGTAAAAGCACCCACTACACTCTCTGAGTGGTTGGCGTTAGGAAGGGCATCCAGCTGTAGAAACTCTGCCAAATCAGACTGGAGCCTGGTGTTGCCATCCGGTTTCACCAGTCCTCAGTCAAATCGTCCAACCCATGCTAGCATGGAAAGCGGACGTTAAACGATGATGATGATGATGATGATAATGCTTGGGTTGTGAGAGGGAGTGCAAGTGCCAATAATATGACAAGAGGTAGATACCTTGATATTTTGATGAGTGGCTGTGTGGTAAGTAGCTTGCTTACCAACCACATGGTTCCAGGTTCAGTCCCACTACGTGGCACCTTGGGCCGACTATAGCCTCGGGCTGACCAAAGCCTTGTGAATGGATTTGGTAGACGGAAACTGAAAGAAGCTCGTCATATATATGTATCTCTCTCTCTCTCTCTCTCTCTCTCTCTCTATATATATATATATATATATATATATATATATATATGTGTGTGTGTGTGTCTGTGTGTGTTTGTCCCTCCAACATCACTTGACAACTGATGCTGGTGTGTTTACGTCCCCCGTAACTTAGTGGTCCAGCAAAAAGAGACCGATAGAATAAGTACTGGGCTTACAAAGAATAAGTCCTGGGGTCGA
>NC_142949.1:11508195-11518195 GCF_046866305.1 Octopus bimaculoides
ATGCACGGTCAGATAAATTTTAGTGAGGCTATTTTTCTACAGCTGGATGCTCTTCCTGTTGCCAACCCTCCTCTGTTGCCAAGCAAGGTAATATTACTTTCCCCTTGTGCAGTGACACATATTTCCACAGAAGATTTTAATGAAACAACACTGCTTGTATAACAGTGATGCTTGTTCACAGCTAGCATACAATATCAAGTCAAGGGGACACACACACACTCATACGTATATAGCAGGGGTGTTTTTGCTTTTACAGTCTCCGTCTACCGTATTCACTCACAAGGCTTTGGTTGGCATGGGCCCGTAGAGGGAGGCACTTGTAAAAAGTACCATGCAGTGGGACTGAACTGGAAGCCATGTCATTAGGAAGCTAACATGTAAACTGCATGGCCATGCCTGTGCCTATCCATGCAATCAAGGGATCCCTGGGATCCCTGGGGCTAAACAACAATGAGGTTAAGTGTCATCATCATCATCATCATCATCATTTAATGTCTGTTGTCCATGCTGGCATGGGTTGGACAGTTTGACCAGTGCTGCTGGTAAGCTGAGGGGCTGCACCAGACTCCAGTTTGATTTGGCATGGTTTCTAAAGCTGGACGCTTTTCCTAACACCAACTACTCCGAGAGTGTAATGGGTGCTTTTACATGTCACTGGCACGACTCCAGTATCTTCCACAGATACGGTTCCACTTGGTTTGATGGGTCTTCTACTCGAACACAGCATATTGCCAAAGGTCTCGGTCATTTGTCATTGTCTCTGTGAGGCCCAATGCTCAAAAGGTGCTTTTTACATGCTGTTAGAGATAATCTGAATGAGCGAGAAACATGGTCGTCTAGGGTAAACATGAAGGTTGTTTCATATGAAACGCTTAATTTTCTAAGTAATAGAATACAGGACAATATAAACAAATGAATAGATAAATAAATAAATGAATAAGACTTGAAAACTTAATCACAATAAGATCCATTTGAACAAATAATGTTTATCCAACAACCCTGTTCATGATAATACGTCATCTCTATAAACCTCCTTTGTGGGGTCAAGGGTCCACTAATACAGTATGAGTACTAATTATGACTTCCTGATTACTGAATCTTTTGTTATGGATATAAAGCTTGAAATTCTAATCCGCAGATAAAATGTCAGGTGACTGTAAAAGTGACTGCAAGACTTCATATTTCAAATCTCTAAGCTTAAAGCAGAGGTTCTCAAAGGACATGTCACAAGGGCCATTTTGGTACACCTTAATCCTTTAGTATTCGGATTACTGTGTCAAATGTATGTAATACACATTTATTCACATTCTTTTGAATTAATCAGGCATTATCTCATCGTTTTGAGATTTCAATGATGTGAATTGTTTGTATTTAGAATGACATTGTAGGGTAGGTGTGAGAGGCAGAATTTGGTCAGTTTGAACATAAAACAGGTAGAATATTTGAGCCTGGTAGGGCAGGTTTAATCCTTTAGCATTCAAATTATTCTGTCAAATGTAATGATTGTCTATGGAATGCTCATTTATCCACATTGTTTTGAATTAATCATGCATTTTCTCATAGCTTTGAGATTTCAATGATGTGATTGTTTAGTTTTAGAATGACATTGTTGGGTAAGTATGAAAGGCTAGATCTGGCTGGTTTGAAAATAGAATAGGTAGTATATTTTGGCTAGATCTGGCTGGTTAATCTAATTTCATGTTTCAGAAAGTCTGTAGAAATATATGTCTGTTTTGCAAAACAATGTTATTCATAATTTAGTGAGATGCAAATGTGATTAATAAAAGAGGCTAACCAGTTGTTTTTCAATATTTTGTCTTGTCTAATATTTAACTCTTATATTACCATATTTCTGTAGAAATACACAGCATAATTTTCAAAATAATGAGGAATACATAATTTTGAAAATAATGAAGAATTTAGTAAAATAACTTTGTTGTTATTAATCTGGTGTTTGGAAGGGATTAACATGAAAGGGGTTTAATTTAGATCATTTCAACACAGATGGTTTGTATCCTGGAATCAAGGATGGTGTCAGGCAGGTTGGTATCGAAAATGTTAAACAGAACTAAATTCTTTTTGGGGAATTGGTTCTTCAAGTACATACAAAGCATGTAGACATTGGTTTGAAAAACCCTTTTGGGTAGAAAAAAAGGCAAACTTTTCGAGTAACGCTCGCATGATTTTCACTAAGAAAAAAGAAAATCGGATTTTTTGTGTGGAATCAAGTACCCTAATATGCTGCAAATCCCTTACTTCTGTTCGGAAAAAATAGGGCGGCGAGGGGGGAACCCCCTGTCCTGGAATCATTCTTTTTTTGGGGGTTTTTTCTTGTTGAATGAATTACTGTGACCTAATATGCTGCAAAACCCTTTTTGGGGTCTGAAAAATGGGGTGAAAGCCTCGGAAATTTCACCCCCCATTGATCTTTTCACCGGCACAATTTTCACTAAGGAAAAAAAAAATCTGATCTTTTTTTTTTCCCCTTTTTGAAAATTGTGCTGGTGAAAAGATCAATGGGGGTGAGGTGGGGGTGAAATTTCCGAGGCTTCCACTTCACCCCACCCCGTTTTTCGGACCCCAAAAAGGGTTTTACAGCATATTAGGAGGTCACCATTCAATGAAAAAAAAAAAAAAAAAAAAAAAAATCTGATTCCGGGATGCGGGGGTGGGTGGGGCGTCACTCTCGCCCCATCCTTTTTCCGAACAAAATAAGGGATTTGCAGCATATTAGGAGGTCAAAGTACTTGACTCCATGCAGCAAAAAATCTATCAAATCCTATCAAACAAGCTGAATGGTTCACACTGTTATATTGTTCTCTACGTGGAGGCGCAATGGCCCAGTGGTTAGGGCAGCGGATTTGCGGTCATAGGATCGCGGTTTCGATTCCCACACCGGGCATTGTTTGTGTTTATTGAGCGAAAACACCTAAAGCTCCACGAGGCTCCGGCAGGGGATGGTGGCGAACCCTGCTGTACTCTTTCACCACAACTTTCTCTCACTCTTACTTCCTGTTTCTGTTGTGCCTGTAATTGTCAGCCTTGTCACACTGTGTCATGCTGAATCTCCCCGAGAACTATGTTAAGGGTACACGTGTCTGTGGAGTGCTCAGCCACTTGCACGTTAATTTCACGAGCAGGCTGTTCCGTTGATCGGATCAACTGGAACCCTCGACGTCGTAAGCGACGGAGTGCCAACAACAACAATTGTTCTCTACAAATGAAAAGTAGAGATGTGTGGCCGAGTGGTTAGGCTGTTGCACTCATAATTGCCAGATCATGGGTTCGATTCCCTGACTTGGCAGCATGCTGTGTTCTTGAGAAGAAACACTTCATTTCACATTGCTCCAGTCCCCCTTCGATCAGGGGAGAATGTTGTCCTGTAAGCCTAGCCAGTGGGGTGGTGTCATCTGAAGGCTAAAACAATGCAAAAGCGCATTGTGACCAGCGATGTGTAACAGCATTTGATAGCCTGGTTAGTCACATGATCATGTGTGACAAATAAAATGCTGATGATGCTGACAGTAGCTTGAGCAGCATGAAGTTCAATTTAATCCTTTTGATATGAGCACACCTGAGACCAATTCTGGTTCAATGATACAAACTTGTTTTACAGAGATCCGAATTAAAACCTTCCATCAAAAATTCATGTCATCTTATGTTCCAAACACTAGTTTCATGATAATAATGGCAAAGTTATTTTTCTAAATTCTTCATTATTTTCAAAATTAATCGAAACAAATGCAGTGTATTTAAAAAAACCCCAAGAAACAAAACAAAAGGCTTAATCCTTTCGATATGAATTTGTCTAAGACTTCCTCAGATTCTATGAATCAAATTCCTTGTTTTAAAACAATCTAAATTAAAACCGTCCATCAAAATTTCATGTTAATTTGTTCCAAACACTAGTTAATAACGACAATTATTTCACTAAAATCTTAGTTATTTTCAAAACTAATTCAAAAAACGCTGTGCATTTCATTAGAAATATGGTACCAAAAAGGTTAAAATGGTCTAAATGAAAACCTTCAATCAAAATTCTATGTTAATTTACAGTTCCAAACACCAGTTTAATAATGACATAAATATTCTAATAAATTCTTTATTATTCTCAAATTTACTTGAAATAAACTCAGCATATTTCAAGACAAATATTTATTTCTTTATTGCCTACAGGGGCTAAACATAGTGGGGACAAACAGGGACAGACTAAGGGATTAAGTCAATTACATCGACCCCAGTCCATAACTGGTATTTATTTAATCGACCCTGAAAGGATGAAAGGCAAAGTTGACCTCGGCGCAATTGGAACTCAGAACATAACGGTAGATGAAATACCACTAAGCATTTCGCCCAGTGTACTAATGATTCTGCTAGCTCGTTGCCTTATATTTCAAGACAAATATTGTAATAAAAAAGTTAAATGGATACCTGAAAATTCATCAAAGTTCTCAGGTAGGTACTATTGCCATTTGAAACTTATAAACAGCCCATAACAATAGCTTCATATAAATTGAGTGTGAAAAATATGTATTTACAGTAATCCCTTGACTATCATGGGTGTTATGTTCCCAAACCCCCTGTGGTAGGTGAAAATCCGCAAAGTAGAAACAGTACTGTATATTTTTATTTATTATCTTTATAATTTGTATATATTTATTTTATTATAAATGCAAAACAACACCCCGGAGGAGTCAATGCAAGCTTAAATAATAAACCGCGTTAGGTGAACTGTGATATGGCGAGGGATTACAGTACATATGTATTTATTCATCATGAATTTAAAAAACAAAATGACATTTCTTGTGTAACAATTTAGGTCCAAAGAAAACTAGAGCTGGTTTGTATCAGCATCAATAATAGTTTATAGTGATGTGGTGATATTAATCTCTTTTTCAAGTAGTGAGTCATGCAAAGAAGTTAGTGCTTATGCAATTTTCTCAGAGAGTCAAATGATAATAGAGTCTCTCTCTTTCACACACACATTGGGTTGGTTAAAAAAATCTGTTTGGTTTTTGTTGACACTAAAGATGGCAGAAGATACTGGAATGAATTGATGAAATCAGTAATCACATTGATTGAATAAATCATTTTGTTTTTAAAACTTGTGTCATATTTTCACTTTAAAAAACCTAACAGACATTTTGGCCAACCCAATTATACACATAAACACACTTTTCTCTTTTTTTTTTTTGATTTTTTGCATTATAATATTTGATAGGTGATGGTGGGATTGGGTGAAATAGAGCAGTGACCTGTTTGATTTCAACAATGAGTTGGTCTTTATCTTATCAGAAGAAATTATGAAATAAAAAAGCAAAAAGTATTTTTGGAAAATCAGTAAAATGAACCAATAAGGATGAAGAGTTGTGGGGGGGAATAAGGAAATACATTTATCTTGACTTTTTAACTAATCAGCAACGTTTGAGAAGACACAACTGACATTGTTTAAAAAAGAAACTCCAGAAGATATCTGTCTAAATTGTGATGTTATAACAAAAGCTGTATTGTAGTTGAGACGGAACAGTGAACATTCATTCACTGAACAACACAAAGACAAAAATATTCAAAATTTTTCTTCAAATTTTTCTTTATCGTTATTATTATCATCATTATCTGCTTTATTTTTTTAAAATTAATCTTTTGAAAAACAAACTTGAAAAGGTTTTGTTAAGAAAATGTTTAAGCAGAGACAAAAAAATAAGGTGGGGAAAGAAAACAGAGAGAAAAGAGTCATTAAAAAATAGATTAACAAAACAGACAAATTCAATAATGATGTTATTTTAAAGTTATGAGAAAAATACTTTGAAAAAAAAGTCGCTAAGACCCCTTTCTGAAACAAGCACAGACTAGAACAGAGAATAGATAAATAGTTCTGTGTTCTTTCTGTAGGTGGCTTATACTGTCTTGTGAAAGAATGATGTTAGAATAATAGGATGACATTTCCAACAAAGGATTCACCTGGATATAGAGACTGGTGATTGCAACGACTATTTAAGCCAACAGACAAAACTCCTGTCTACGCAAGTCTCAGCTAATAACAATGTAATGGAAAACTAGACTTTTGCTTGGAAAATGGCACCGACAGGAGGAAAGAAAAACAAAAACAAAAGAAAAAAAAAAACCCAAATTAGAACTTCCATTGAATTTCTGAGAGAAACTTTGTTTCTTTTTAAACCTAGAATGACAAGTTCAATACCTTATGAATATGTTTTTATTATGAAACTGAATTCATTCATTAGTCAAACTATTTATTTACCAGGGAGTTGATGCCAAAAGAAAAGGAACAGATATACCATGGTCTGTTTTATTTACATATAACAGCATTTGTTATATTTACATTTACAAAAGATGGAGGCATGACTGTGTGGTTAAGAAGTCTGCTTCCAAACCATGTGATTTCAGGTTCAGTTCCACTATACAGCATCTTAGCCAAGGGTCAGTCTATAGCATATAACATTATAGGCCCTAACAATCTGTAACATTTCAGGGTCGATAAAATCAGTACCAGTTGAACAGTAGGGTTAGTGTAATTCTTTTCTACTCTAGGCACAAAGCCCAAAAATTTTGGGGAAGGGGCCAGTCGATTAGATCGACCCCGAAAGGATGAAAGGCAAAGTCTACCTCGGCAGAGTTTGAACTCAGAACATAGAGACAGATGAAATACTGCTAAGCATTTCGCCCAGAGTGTTAACGATTCTGCCAGCTTGCTGCCTTGTAGGGTTAGTGTAATTAACTTACTTCTTCTCTTGGCCTTGTGCTATAATTTGAAGTAATTATTATTATCTAATTTATTATTCTTCAAATGCTTAGCGCCATTTTGCCTGTCTTCACATTCTGAGTTCAAAATTCTGCCAGGGTCAACTTTGCCTTTCATCCTCCCAGGGGTCCATAAAATAAATACCAGTCGAATACTGAGGTCAATATGTTCAACTTACCCCTCCCCTGAATTTGCTGGCCTTGTGCCAAAATTTGAAATCATCATCATTATTATCATTATTATTGTTGCTGTTAAGGTGGTGATCTGGCAGAATTAAGTACCAGTTGTGTACTGGAGTCGATCTAATCGACTGGCCCCCTCCCCCAAAATTTCAGGCCTTGTGCCTATAGTAGAAAGGATTATTATTATTATTATTGTTGTTGTTGTTGTTGTTGTTGTTGTTGTTGTTGCTGTTGTTCATGTTAAGGCAGTGATCTGGCAGAATTGTATGCACGCTGAGTGAAATGTTTAGTGGTATTTTGCCCATCGCTACATTCTGAGTTCAAATTTCGCCAAGGTTGACTTTGTCTTTCATCCTTTTGGGGGTCGATGAAATAAGTACCAGTTTAGCACTGGGGTCGATGTAATCAATTAGTCTCCAAATTTCAGGCCTTGAGCCTATATTAGAAAGGATTATTATTATTATTGGTAAGGCACTAAGCAGGCAGAATTGCTAACAGGCAGCACAAAATGCCAGGTGGTATTTTCTCCGTCTTCACATTCTGAGATCAAGTCCCACTGTTGTCCACCCTGCCTTTTATCATTCCAGGGCTAATAAAAATAAAGGACCACTCAAGCACTGGGAGGTCAATGAAACTGATTAGGTCCCTCTAGGGATTATCATTATCATGGTTACTAAGGTAGCGAGGTTTGAATAAAAATATCACTCAAATATTGCAGTCGATAACATTGGCTAAGCCTCTCCCCTCAAAAGAGCTGGCCGTCTACCTAAATCAGAAATCAGTTTTTTAAAATTATTTTCTTCTTCCTCCTCTTTCTCTCTCACATTCCATCTCTCTTTCTCTAGCTTTTCTCTCTTCTTCTCTCATGCTCTTTCTTTGTCTCTTTCTCTCTGTCTTTCTTTCTTTCTTACTCTTTCTCTCTCTCTCTCTCTCTCTGGGCTGTACCTGTAATTCCCAGGTCCAACCTCATCCCACGCAATGTCACACCTGATTCAACCTGAAACCTGTCACAATAACAGGTTCACTTCACACCTGTCTGCAGAACACTCCACCACACAGACATTACCTTCACAAATAGAAATCCCATCGATTGAACACAACCGAAGACTCCTCATCAGAAACTCACAAAGAATCAATCTGCTTAACATCTGCTGAATGGAACTGGAAGAAGTCCGTTAGTATATTTGTCTTGTTAAAAGCCTATTAGTGTATTAATCTAACTGATGCGTTTTTTTCATTCCTTGTTAATTAATTCTTTTTCATTGATAACAAACAACCATTGCTATAGCAACGAAGAAGATATTTCCATAATTAAAAAAATTTTTTTACTTTATCTTCCCAATCGTTAAAATCTAAGTAATTAGCAGTCCTGGGAAGATGACGGGGGAGGGGGTTCAATAATAATGTTAAATGCAGGTGCAGAAGTAGCTGAGGGGTTAAGAAGGCCCCTTTGCAATCACATGGTTTTAGGTTCAGTCCCACAGTATGGAAGCCCATTGTGTGTATATTATTCTTTTTGTTCTTTTACTCATTTACTTGTTTTAGTCATTTATGTTTTGAGATCAAATTTCACTGAGGTCAACTTTGCCTTTCATCTCTTCTCGGTTGATGAAATAAGTACCAGTTGAATGCTGGGGGTTGATGTAATCAACTAGCCCTTTCCTCAAACTTTCAAACCTTCTGCCTATAATAGAAAGTATTATTATTATTATTATTGTTAAGGTAGCTAGATGGCAGAATTGTGAGCATACTGGGTAAAATGCTTAGCAGCATTCCATCTGTCTTTGTGCTCTGAGCTCAAATTCCATTGGAGTCGATGCTGCTTTTTGTTCTTTTGGGGTCAGTGAAGTAAATACCAGTTGAATACTGGGGTTGATGAAATAAATACTGGATGAGCATTGGGGGTAAATGTAATCAACTAGCCCATTCCCCACAAATTTCAGGCTTTGTGCCTAAAATAATTATTGTTGTCTCTCTTATACATTCTTCTTCTGCAGCCCTTAACATCATGCACCTCACATGCATGCAACATATTTCTGTGGTCTGTAAATCAGTTTAAAAAAAGAAGGCCATCTCTTTATGCTTTTGTGGGTGTAGATGGATGATGACGGAGATCTTACGTAAATTCCTTTCGAGGTAAGTATTGACTAATCTTCAGGTATACTCCAAATTATGTGGAGGCACAATGGCCCAGTGGCTAGGGCAGTGGATTCGCGGTCATAGGATCGTGGTTTCGATTCCCAGATCGGGCGTTGTGAGTGTTTATTGAGCAAAAACACCTAAAGCTCCACAAGGCTCCGGCAGGGGATGGTGGCGAACCCTGCTGTACTCTGTCACCACAACTTTCTCTCATTCTTTCTTCCTGTTTCTGTTGTGCCTGTAATTCAAAGGGTCAGCCTTGTCACACTGTGTCATGCTGAATATCCCCGAGAACTACGTTAAGGGTACACGTGTCTGTGGAGTGCTCAGCCACTTGCACATTAATTTCACGAGCAGGCTGTTCTGTTGATCGGATCAACTGGAACCCTCGACGTCATAAGCGATGGAGTGCCGACACATCTCCAAATTATAATGTTAAACAGTCATTACGTTCTCCACAACTGTTCTGTTCTCCTTCTATTTTGATCGACCTTTTATTTTCATCTTTCATCTTTTACTTGCTTAGTTCATTACACTGTAGCCATGCTGGGGCACCGTCTTGAATTTTAATCGAATGAATCAACTCAAGTACTAATCTTTTTTAAAGCTTGGTACTTGTTCTTTTGGCCTCTTTGGCAGAACTGCTACGTTATGGGGAACATAGACATATATATATATACACTCTCTGAGTGGTTGGCGTTAGGAAGGGCATCCAGCTGTAGAAACTCTGCCAAATTAGATTGGAGCCTGGTGTAGCCATCCGGTTGCACCAGTCCTCAGTCAAATCGTCCAACCCATGCTAGCATGGAAAGCGGACGTTAAACGATGATGATGATGATGATGATGATATATATATATATTCGAGCGAGATTGTTGCCAGTACCTCCTGACTGGCCTTCGTGCCGGTGGCACGTAAAAG
>NC_142949.1:11526098-11536098 GCF_046866305.1 Octopus bimaculoides
AAGCTACTTACCACACATCCACTCTTACACCTATATATATATATATATATATATATATATATATATATATATATATATATATATGTGTGTAAGTATACTTAAAAAAATTTTCTATCCCAAATTCTCATTTAACCCCAGCTCAGGCCTGGCTGAGTATACCTACGATGAAAAACATTCCCGCTATGACCATCACACCTTTTTGTGTACATCTAGAGTGAAATGATCCAAAGTGTCTTTTTTATTTAAGATAGCAAGGGTGTGATGTGACGGAGATTTGGCTGCTATTTCTTGTAGAATGAGCAACAACCTACAATCTCCCTCATCTACCCTTTATATGCTTGTGTATGTGTGTGTGTGTGTGTGTGTTGTGTGAATGATTTTGTATTGTCCTTGTTTGTAAACAACAGTCTCGTCAAAGGACATCATATGCTTGCAGTCTATAAAGAAAGCTTATCCATGCTTTCTGGACATGTCTTGACATGTAACACACTCTTTAAAAACTAAAGGCATTCTTCATTCTTTGATGTCTGTTTCCAGTTCACTGCACAGAACATATTCTTGGTTATTTGTTACAAGATAGTCAATGACATCATTTCCTTACTTGGAAACAGGAAGGTACAAAGATACACACACACACACATATATATAGATAGGGGTAGGCGTGGCTGTGTGGTAAGAAGCTTGCTTACCTACCACATAGTTCCAGGTTCAGTCCCACTGTGTGGCACCTTGGGCAACAGTCTTCAACCACAGTCATGGGGTGACCAAAGCCTTGTGAGTGGTACAAGCCTGCTGTATGTATATTTGTATGTGTGTGTCTTTGTGTCTGTGCTTGTGTTTGTCACCTACCACTGGTTGGCAACTGGTGTTGCTGTGTTTGTATTCCTATGACATAGCAGTTTGGCAACAGGCTTCTTTCAGTTTCCGTCAACTAAATCCACTCACAAGGCTTTAGTTGGCCTCAGGCTACAGTAGAAGACAGTTGTCCAAAGTTCCATGCAGTGGGACTGAACCCAGAACCACGTGGTTGGGAAGCAAGCTTCTTACCACACAATCGCACTGCACCTCTCTCTCTCTATATATATATATTTGTGTGTGTGTGTGTGATGGGCTTCTTTCAGTTTCTGTCTACCAAATCTACTCACATGTCTTTGGTTGAGTCAAAGTTACAACAAGAAGAGATTTCTCCAAGATGCTGTGCAGTGGGACTGAACCCAAAACCACATGGTCGGGAAGTGGACACCAACATCACTTCCGTTGAAGCATTATCTTTTACCTTTTACTTCAGTTACTTACTTGCAGCCACGCTGGAGCAACACCTTGGAGAATTTTTAGTCAAATGAATTGACCCCAGTGCTTTTTGTAAACTTGGTACTTATTCTATTGGTCTCTTTTGCTGAACTGCTAAGTTATGGGGATGCAAACACACCAACAGTGGTTGTCAAGCAGTGGTGGGGGGACAAACAAACACAAAGACACACACAACACATATATACGATGGGCTTCTTTCAGTTTCCATCAAGCAAATCCACTCACAAGGCTTTGGTCAGCCTGAGGCTATAGTAGAAGACACTTGCCCAAGGTGCCACACTGAGGGACTGAACCAGGAACCATGTAGTTGGGAAGCAAGCTTCTTTCTTATTTATTTATTGCCCACAACTGGGCTAAACATAGAGGGGACAAACAAGGGCAGACGAAGGGACTAAGTCGATTACATCGACCCCAGTGCGTAACTGGTACTTAATTTATCGACCCCGAAAGGATGAAAGGCAAAATCGACCTCGGCGGAATTTGAACTCAGAACGTAACGGCAGACGAAATACTGCTAAGCATTTCGCCCGGCTTGCTAACGTTTCTGCCAGCTCACTGCCTTTCTACACAGCCACCACTGAACCTATATTATTTAAAAAAATAAAAGAAAGAACTTAGAAAATAAATCAAGGACACATTTGATAATGTACTGTTGAATATATGAAAGCAAAAGAACCCCTGATGTTTAAATCGAAAATGTCTTTGATCAAAGACCCACTCAATCATGGCTAATTTTGGGTGAAACAACAACAACAATAACAGCATCGTTAATTAATTAATTAATTAATTTCTGCTGCTGTAATTTAGCATGTTGTTCCTCATGGAATTGCAAGTCCTATAAGAGGTGGGGCTTCCAAGGATTCAAAAAAAAAAAGTGAGGATAAGACATATTGCCATGTTTTAATAAAATTAAGAGGCTTTCAAACGTTTTAACCTTGAAAAACATGGTGGCCAACCACGAAGAATTAAATGGATGCAAATTCTATTTTGTTTTCTCATTAATAAATGAAGGATTGGGAGTAAAAAAAAAAATAAAATTTAAGCAACACCTTTTTTGGCGATTATGGTGGTATGGAGGGTGACATTATTGAGTAAATTCTTTTGGAACTATAACCACAGAACATTCAAAGACTATCTCAGCTGATTCTAAACTTGTTTCCCTGTCTATTCTTCTGATATTGAGTCTGACTGATACCGATATGTCGGTGGAAGCTTCCAGTTGTTTGAATATTGGCCAGTTTTTTTTTTTTTTTCTGCTATTAATATCAATGGAATAAAATTTCTCTAAAACCAAAGGAACAGTCAATGGACGTTAAGAATTCTGATTTCCCACCCCATGGTTTTGGTTCAGTGCCACTACACAGCACTTTGAGCAAGAGTCCTCTACAATAGCCCCAGGCTGACCAACTTTGGTGATGGCAACTGTGAGAAGGTCAATTAGTATGTGTGTACATGTTTGTGTATAAATACATACATACATATATATATACATACATACATACATATATATATATATATATATATATATATATATATATATATATATATATATATATATATATATATATACACATATATAAGTCAGTAAATGGTGGGGTTGTGTTAACTGCACGTGGAGAAATAATAGGAAAATAAATAATAATAATAATAATAAGGCAGAATGCTAAACTGAAAGCATATTTTAATATAGATGTGCATAAGGAGGATTAAAAAGGATTTCTAACCGGCTGTCATTGTATGGCAACTTTTCAAGAAGAGGGAGAATGAAAATGTTTTTTATAAAAAAATAAAAAATAATATATAAAAAAATAAATATACCAATACATTATATTGTCTTTGAGCTTTTAAAGTTCAATGGTAATCCATGTAGATAATTGTTAGAAAGATTAGGATGCATGGAATTAAGAGTTGTGTTTAAAAAAAAGAGGCTGAAAGTTTATGTGTTAAGCAGGAAGTGTGATGTCAAAACAGGAAGTGTGTGTAAGGGAAGACAATTCTGTGGGTTTTATACTCTTTAGTTGGAGCTCTGGACTCTTTGTCAACAGGAAGTTTATGTCTGTTCTTAGAGAAACAAGAAGTAAATTTATATGTATTTCATTGGGTAGGCGAGAGAAGGGAATATGGTCACTGAGGGGTTTGTATGTTAAGAAGTGTTTGAAATTTCTCTATATAAAGATTCTTCTTGTTGATTCTTTCTTGTGTAGAGATTCTATCTTTACATTGATAGAAAGGGAATATAAGGAATTTAGGGTTTTTATTTCTGGCGCAAGAGTCTATGTGGCCACTGAGTGGAATTTGGCAGTGTTGTGGGAGATTTATTTGTTCTTATACACATCTATATTAAAATATGCTTTCAGTTTAGTATTCTGCCTTATCATTTTTTATTTTCTTATGTGTGTCTATATATATATATATATATATATATATATATATATATATATATATGCCAGCATGGAAAATGAACATTAAATGATGGTATGTATGTATTCGTGTAGGTATAGTTGAATAAAATTTGGGTAGAAACCTTGTAATATACAATACAAAGCTCATCCATAGGTATTGGGTACCAAATGTCATCAAACAATGGGAATACTATGTCACTGGGTATAGTGGTATGAAATAAAGAACGCCATTTATCATCTCCTTCTATATGTGTGTGTGTGAGAGAGAGTGTCTGTGTGTATATATATAACCAAAATACGTATGGAGAAAATCACATCTGTAATTATAGAATTCACCTTACAAAGCCAACAATTATTTCTGTTGTATCAACAGATTTAGATATTAATTTCAATGATATTTTCCCTACCAAAAGATGTTAATACAATAGAAACAATTGTCGGCATTGTAAGGTGAATTCTACAATTAAAGATGATTTTTTTTCGATGTGTATTTTTGTTGTCTAATCCTTTGAATTTCTTGATATTTTTCTAAATAATATTTGGATCTTCTCGTCATTCATGAGGAATTACTTTGGAGGTTTATTCTACATGCATTTATTGGTGTCTGATTGTTTAATGTAATTAACCAAATTCGTTTAAAACTGAGAGCTTTATTGATATCTGCCTGGATTTTTAATCCTCTTCTTCTTCTTCTTCTTCTTCTTCTTCATATATATATATATATATATATATATATATATATATATGCACATATATATATTAATAAAATACAGGGTAGCAAAAAAATTTTAGAAATTTTATTTACCACCAGTGGTCTAGCGAGGGTAAAAAACAGTCAATAGACTATGTATTATTCATTTAAAATACAGAGATGCCTGTAATAGGACATCTAACCCGCTAGAAATAGCAGCAAGACTACATACCACAAAAAGTAGGGATAATTTCGAAAGGGAATGAAAAATAAAAACATTTACCAATCTATATTCTGTACCATGGTATATGGTACAGAATATAGATTGGTAAATGTTTTTATTTTTCATTCCCTTTCGAAATTATCCCTACTTTTTGTGGTATGTAGTCTTGCTGCTATTTCTAGCGGGTTAGATGTCCTATTACAGGCATCTCTGTATTTTAAATGAATATATATATATATATATATATATATATATATATATGCACATATATATATATATATATATATATATATTGAGAGAGAGAGAGAGAGAGATAGAGAGAGAGGAAAGTAAGGAGAAAGGGTAGTTGAAAATGCACTAAATTTTTACACACACACATATGTATATTATATATACATATATATTTGTTTGAATAAAACAAGTTTTACATTTTAAAGTGGGACGCAAATATTTCTATTATCTATCTATCTATCTGTCTGTCTGTCTGTCTGTCTGTCTATCTATCTGTATACCTGTGCGTGTGTAAGTAAGTAAAAGTACAAAATTAAGTTTTCATGTGACAATTGTTTTCCTACAACAGTTTTACTGTAAAAATATTAATGTGTATTTTCACAAGGTGAGTTTTACGTTCACACATACAAAACAAAAGAAAAAAAGAGAAAAAAAAATCACATATCACTGAAAAGTTTTCATGCAGAAAAATTTACACATAAAAAAGTTTTACTGAAAAAAAATATTTAGAGTATGCTGAAACTAAAAGAGATTTTGCAGTAGGAGAAAAATCATATATAGCAGTATAAGCACCATTATCATCATGATTTAACATCCGTTTTTTCCATGCTGGCATGGGTTGGAAGGTTTGACAGGAAATGGTAAGGCTAGGAGTCACACTAGGTTTCATAGTCTATTTTGGTATATTTTTTACAGCCAGATGCCCTTCCAAATGCCAACCACTTTACAGAGTGTACTGGGTGCTTTTTAAGTGGTACCAGCACCGACATCAATGCTTATTATGCGGCACTTTGGTTTTAGGATTTCAGTTCTGTTGTGGTGGGCAGGTCTTCTTGAGTACAGCGGTGCATCACATATTCCAATCCTAAGTTACCTTCCACACACCTATATATCATCATCATCATCATCATCATCGTTTAACGTCCACTTTCCATGCTAGCATGGGTTGGATGATTTGACTGAGGACTGGTGAAACTGGATGGCAACACCAGGCTCCAATCTAATTTGGCAGAATTTCTACAGCTGGATGCCCTTCCTAACGTCAACCACTCAGAGTGTAGTGGGTGCTTTTACGTGTCACCCGCACGAAAACGGCCACGCTCGAAATGGTGTCTTTTATGTGCCACCCGCACAAGAGCCAGTCCAGGGGCACTGGCAACGATCTCGCTCGAAAACACTACAAGGCCAGTCAGGCGGTATTGGCAACGGTCACACTCAGGATGGTACATCTTATGTGCCACCCGCACAAGAGCCAGTCCAGGGGCCCTGGCAACGATCTCACTTGGCTTGCCGGGTCTTCTCACGCACAGCACATTTCCAAAGGTCTCGGTCAGTAGTCATCGCCTCGGTGAGGCCCAATGTTCGAAGGTCTTGCCTCACCACCTCAGCCCAGGTCTTCCTGGGTCTACCTCTTCCACGGGTTCCCTCAACTGTTAGGGAGTGGCACTTTTTCACGCAGCTATCCTCATTCATTCTCACCACATGTCCAAACCAGCGCAATCGTCTCTCTTGCACACCACAACTGATGCTTCTTATGTTCAGCTTTTCTCTCAAGATACTTACACTCTGATGGGTATGCACATTTACATTACACATCCATGCATATATATATATATGTGTGTGTGTGTGTGTGTGTGTGTGTGTGGTTCAGTCCCACTGTGTGACACCTTGGGCAAGTATCTTCTCCTATAGCCTCAGGCCGACCAAAGCCTTGTGACTGGATTTGGTAGATGGACATTGAAAGAAACCCATTGCATATATATATATGTGTGTGTGTCTTTGTGTTTGTCCCACCACCATTGCTTGACCAATGCTGATGTGTTTATGTCGCCATAACTTAGTGGTTTGGCAAGAGAGACTGATAGAATAAGCACTAGGCTTACAAAGAATAAGTCATAGGGCCGATTTCACCAACTAAAACCCCTTTAAGGTGGTGCTCCAGCATGGCCACAGCCAAATGACTGAAATGTGTAAAAGAATAAAAGAATGTGTGTGTGTGTGTGTGTGTGCCTTTGAGTTTGTCACCTACAATTTGATAATAGGTGTTAGTTTTTTTTTTTTACATTCTTTTAACTTAGCAGTTCAGTAAAAGAGACTAATAGAAGAAGCATCAGATTTAAAATGATTTTTGGTTAATCTTACAAGGGCGGTGCCCCAGCATGGTCACAGTTCAATGAGACTGAAACAAATGAAAGAGTTACAAATGGAACCTAGTCAAGCATCGAAACATGTTTATCTTAAAACCGATAATGCAAAAGAATTGTGGGATATTGTCTTGTTGTCACAGAAAAGCTCCCTGTATTTTCTTCTTTTTTAAGCCTCGTCTAATAATACTTTTCCTCCATGTTCTTTGTTTACAACAGAATTTGGATGAATATATTTTCATCAATACTATAGTCTTCCTAACACACAGTTTGGAACAAGGAAGAGAGAAAGATGATTCCAGTTTGAAGAGCAATTTAACAACACTAAAAACTATTAAGATTCAATATTGCTTTTGGCCAAATTCCATCCTTATAGCATCAGCTGAAGACATTATGGAATCCAGCTGTTTCTTAGCATTGTAGAGATTTCCTGTGCAAATATTTAGATTCTCAACAAAGAAATTATGGGTTACGTTGATATTTCTTCCAGGTGCAGATCCTATCAATGCAAACAATTTGGTTCATTTTTATAGCAGAATTGCTATTAGATTAAGTAGTACCAAAATAAACAGAAGCATAGAGAAATTGTCTCCATGGAAAATTCCTTTTGTAAGATTGTGTAGCAGCAGACGATCAGACAGTCATTGTGTTCTCAGTCTTGCATTGTTTATGATAATTAACTGGGTCACTATGAACCTTAGCAGAGGCAGTAAGTAGGGCAGAAGCACTTTTATTGAGTTGAGTGATTCCAGCAATCACCAGAATGGAATAGAGTCAAACATTCTCTATGTATTAAACCGTTTAACAACAAACTGCCTGACACCGCCTCCACTCACCAGTTCTATGACACAACCTTCCTGTTTTTCGGTAATCTACATTAAAACTTAATAATGATAGAGTTATTTTACTAAATTCTTAATTATTTTCAAAATTAATCGAAACAGAAACACACTAACAAAATGGTCAGAGTGATCTAAAATAAAACCATCCATCAAATTTCCAAGTTAATTTATGTTCCAAACATGAGATTAATGATGAGGATGTTATTTTACTAAATTCTTCATTATTTGCAAGATTAATTGAAATAAATGCAGTGAATTTTAACAGATATATGGTAACAAAAAGGTAAAAGTGATCTAAAACAAAACCTTTCCTCAAAATTTCTAGTTAATTTGTGCCAAAAACTATTTTAATAATGACAAAACTATTTTACTAAATTCTTTATTACTCACAAGATTAATTGAAATAAATGCAGTGATTTTAACAGATATGTGGTAACAAAAAGGTAATAGTGATCTTAGATAAAACCTTTCCTCAAAATTTCAAGTTAATTTGTGCCAAAAGCTATTTTAATAATGACAAAATTATTTTACTAAATTTTTCTTTTCTAAATTAATTGAAACAAATCAGTGTATTTCAACAGAAATATAGCACAAAAGTGTTAAGCCATTGTCACAAGGTTTTTGTCCTATTTTACCTTCATTAGGTTTTATTTATTATTTATTTTTACCTTTTGTTGACAATCTTTTACTTGTTTCAATCATTAGACTCTGGTCAAGCTGGGGCACCACCTTGGATTTTTTAGTCGAAAGAATCGACACTAGTATTTCTTTTTCAAGCCTGGTATTTATTCTATCAGTCACTTTTGCTGAACCACTAAGTCATAGGGATGCAAACACACCAACACCGGTTGTCAAGTGGTGATGGGGGACAAACACAGATACAAAGACACACACACACTTACATATAGATAGGGGTAGGCATTGCTATGTGGTAAGAAGCGTGCTTCCCAACCACATGGTTCCAGGTTCAGTCCCATGGCATGGCACCCTGGGCAAGTGTCTTCTACTATAACTTTGGACCAACCAAAGCATTGTGAGTCGATTTTGTAGATAGAAATTGAAAGAAGCCCATCATATATATATATATATATATATATATATATATATATATATATTATTTTGTTTAAAAGAGTTCCAACACTGTCTGTTTTTTATGTTTTATTTATATTCCTGCAGAACCAATGTGGGGTATAGAATATGGAATATACAATATATAATATAAAATAAAATAAAATAAAAATGGATTATATATTGTATATTATATTATATATTGTATATTCCATATTCTATAACCCACATTGGTTCTGCAGGAATATAAATAAAATATAAAAAACAGACAGTGTTGGAACTCTTTTAAGCAAAATAATATATTCCTCTATACACAATCATACAAAAAAACCCACCTTTTTTGTATTTATTTTTACTCGCATATATATATATATATATATTTGTGTATGTTCTCCCACCATAGCTTGACAACCAATGCTGGTGTATTTACATCTCCATAACTTAGCGGCTTGGCAAAAGATACCGATAGAATAAGTACTAGGTTTACAAATAGTCCTGGGGTCTCTATTTGTTCAACTAAGAGTGGCGCTGCAGCATGGCCACAATCAAATGAGTGAAACAAGTGAAAGAATAAAAGAATATATATATATATATATATATATATATATATATATATATATATATATATATATATATACAATGGGCTTCTTTCAGTTTCCGTCTACTAAATCCCCTCAAAAGACTTTGGTCGGCCAGAGGTTATAGTAGAAAACACTTGCCCAAGGTACCATGCAATGGGACTGAACCTCGAACCATGTGGTTGGGATGCAAGCTTCTTGCTGCACAACGATTCCGGTACCTAGCATCAGATGTAGTATGCAAAAGAGAAAACTGTAGAGGTATGGCCATGTAATGCATATAAATGAACACAGTGCTGGTCTCTAATTGTAGAGGTAACATGTGGAAAGGGTAGACCCAGGAAGATGAGGGATGAAGTGGTAAGAACGGATCTACAGATACTGGGACACACAAAGAGGATGATAGAGGAATGAGACTCTTTGCGGCTTGTGTGCTTGAAAAGACACACCAAGCTAAGTAAAAGCGTGAGTGTCCTTGCATACAGATTAGTTCCTTGCAACACTTCCCAG
>NC_142949.1:11541098-11593598 GCF_046866305.1 Octopus bimaculoides
AGCTGTCCACTAGATGGTAATTGTTTGGCAAAGTCAATGGTATACAGTGCAAAGGTTGAATCAAACAGCAGTGATAAACCTAAAACATATACTGGAGCTACAGAACTCACTTTCATAAATCACTATTATAAGCATAAACATTCATTTGTCAGCCCTGACAGAAAATGTGTTATGGATTTGTCAAAGTTTATATGGTTCTTGCATGAGACAAGTCCTCATGAATTCAAAATTACCTGATCTATTGTAGATAATGTGCAACCATACAGGAAGAGGAGGTTCAAATTAAAGATGTGGTGTGACTTTTGTTTGAATGAAAAACTGAGAATTTTCACTGACGAAGCTAAGCTAATAGTTTGAACAAAAGAAATAAACTGCTCTTGCTGTGTATGCATACAGCTAAGTATCTTTTATGCAAATACAAACCTCCTTGAATTTCATTCTGCATCAGAAAAAAACATTGGTTTTCAAAATGCTTAATGAAGAGGTTTTATTGTTATAGCATGCCAAGTAAAATTATTTGTGGAATTTCACCTGTCTTTATGTTCTGAGTTCAAATTCTGCCAAGGTCAACTTTGCTTTTCATCCTGTTGGGGTTGATAAAATAAGTACCAGTTCAGCAGTGAGACTGTTATAATCAACTTATTCTGTCCCCAGAAATTACTGGCCTTGTGCCAAAATTTGAAACCATTATGATATGTCTTAAAACACCTGTGTCCATGTCTGTATTTGGGTATATGTATATAAGCACATTCTTTTATTCTTTTACTGCTTTCAGCCAATTGGCCATGGCCATGCTGGAGCACTGCCTGAAAGACTTTTTTTGTCAAAGAAATTAACCCCAGAACCTATTCTTTGTAAGCCTAGTACTTATTCTATCAGCCCCCTTTTGCCGAACTGTTATGTTACCAAGGATGTAAACACACCAACACCTGTTGTCAAGTGATGGTGGGGGTACAAACATGACACAAAGACACACACACACACATATATATATATATATACATATATATATACACACACACATGTATATATATAAATGATGGGCTTCTTTCACTTTCCGTCAATCAAATCCAGTCACAAGGCTTTAGTCAGCCCGAGGCTATAGTAGAAGACACTTGCCTAAGGTGCCATGCAGTGGGACTGAACCCGGAACCATGTGGTTAGGAAGCAAGCTTCTTACCACACAATATGTATGTATATATGTATATATAACACTGTGTGTCTAATTGTGTACATACATAAGCGTCTATAAAGGTGTGTCCAAATTTTTTTTTAAAGAGATTAACTAAAAATACTATTTTAGAACATTGTTTAAACCACAACACAGTTTTATGACCTCGTCTGAATGGATTTTATGATGTTCGTGATAATATTACCATGAGAACCAGAAAGAAAATGAAAAGCGTGAACTTGAAGCAGTCATTTTCACACGTCTTATTCAGGAAGGTTTAATGACCACTCTTTTACTTATTAATATGGCATGAAAAGAGAACGACTCACCTCAGACACAATAAAATATCATTCGCAAAGGTTTTTGAACATAAGAACATAAAGATAAGCATTTTCTTCAAGCTTTCATTTCATAAATATTCTGACACTGGTTATACAAAGGTAAGGCTCAAATTACTGGCCGATGATTAGAAACAAGTAACTATCAGTACTGGAAATCGGAGCCTTTAGATTATAAGCTCACACACACACACACACACACACACACACACACACACACACATATATACACATATAAGCAAAATAATTGAGATTCAGATGAAAGTTGAAACACCAAAAATTAGTGCAGAATTATCCATACAGTTTCAAAATAAGATGAGTAAAGTCAAAATAAATAACAGGGTATCCAGAGGTAATGCAGTATGATCGTTTCAAACAACTCCATTTAATTGAACAAGGCAATCATTACATCAATTTAAATGCAGCTGAGGATAGCTCTGCATTTAAATTGATGTAATGATTGCATTGTTCAATTAAATGGAGTCGTTTGAAACAATCGTACTATATCAACTCTGGATATCCTATTGCTTATTTTTAAATATATATATATAGGAAGAATTCACATAAAAAACAAGACGAAGACAGGTGGTGTATAAAACAAACAGATGTATTAGTATAACACTTGGGAAGTGAAAAGGTTTTTAACACTTCAAGCCTACGCACTTCCACAGAAAGGAACACAGAAAGAAACAAGGAGAGAAACAAAGAGAGAAAAAAAGGAATATGTAGTGACTAGTGATCTATCATGACAAGTGGCTGTGTGGTAAGAAGCTTGCTTCCCAATCACATGGTTCCGGGTTCAGTCCCACTGCGTGGCACCTTGGGCCTTATGAGTGGATTTGATAGATGGAAGCTGAAAGAAGCCCGTCACATATATATATATGTGTAAGTGTTTGTGTGTCTGTGTTTGTCCCCCCACCATCGCTTTGACAAACGATGTTGGTGTGTTTACATTCCCATAAATTAGCGGTTCAGCAAAAGAGACCGATAGATTAAGTACTAGGCTTACAAAGAATAAGTCCTGTCGTTGTTTTGTTTGACTAAAGGTGGCGCTGCAGCATGGCCACAGTCAAATGACTGAAACAAGTAAAAGAGTAAATGAGTGTGTGTATACATATGAATCAAATCCAGTATTTGTTTTTTGTTAAGCCTGGTACTCATTCTATTGGTTTTGTTTGCCGAACTGCTAAGTTACAGGAACGTAAACACACCAACACCGGTTGTCAAGCAGGGGAGGGGGACAAACAGGGACACAAATACACATACACACACATATATGGTTGGCGTTAGGAAGGGCATCCATTTGTAGAAAACCATGCCAAATCAGACAGGAGTCTGGGGCAGCCTTCCAGTGTGCCAGCCCTGGTCAAACCATCCAACCCATGCCAGCATGGACAACGGATGTTAAATGATGATGATGAGGAGGAAGACGATGATGATATGTGTGTGTATGTGTATATGTATATATATATATTTATACATACAATGGGCTTCTTTCAGTTTCTGTCTACCAAATCCACTCACAAAACTATGCCATGCAGAGGAACTGAACCCAGAACCATGTGGTTGGGAAGCAAACTTCTTACCACACAGCCATGGCTGTACCCCTAATGTATTTCCCAGGTAGAATCAGGGTGTTGCAGTGTGTGTGACAAGATTGAAGCCTAATAAATGTACAATCCATCTGATGGCTTCCACCCAGTTACCATTAGGCACTCGATTTCACTCGGAAATCCTGGGACAAGCTGGGGTTTAGGTAAATGACTCTTGCAGAAGATGCTGGATGTCCAGTGGGACTGAACTTGCAACTTTGGAATTGCAAAAGAGACTTCTCCATCTTTTAGCCATCTTATGACTGCATAATTATGGATGATGATGATGATGATGATGATGATGATGATGATGATAACATTGATAATGGCAGCAGCTTAGATGGTGATAACAATGATGACAGTAATGATAATGTCAATGATGATGATGATGATGACAACGACAAAAGAATGGTGGTCATGATGATGGTGACTACTGATGATGACAACAACGATGATAATGATAATGATGACGGATAGTGAGGATGATGATGATGATGACGATGACAATGATAATAATAAATAATAATAATAATAATAATAATAATAATAATAATAATAAAGATGATGAAGATGGCAGTAGCAATGATGCTGACAATGACAATGTCAATAAAAATGATATTGATGATGATGATGATGATGGTAGTGATAATAACTGATTACATCAATGACAATAATGATGATTAAGGCAACAATAATGACTATAAAAATGATAATGACGACAATAACGATAATGATGATGAAAAATATGGACATATTTATAAAAAAAGAACAACTAAAAAACAACTAAAAAAACAACATATAAACATATAAAGTTAGATATAAAAATTTTGAATTTTTTGTCATATTGTCAACAGAAAAAACACGAAACTAAAAAAATTATTTGAATGAAATCTACATTAAACGAGATAAAAAAACAACGATGATTGGTGGAAAAAAAATTAAAAGATTGGTGTAAGTTATATGAATGTGGCTGTGTGGTTTAACAAGTTTGCTTCATGACCATGTTGATCCTGTTTGATACATGTTCATTTGGGTTGTGTGCAACATGTTATGTAAGCATCTTCAGCCATAGCAATAGGCCAACCAAAAGACTTGTAAGTGGATTTGTTAAACAGAAACTGAAAGAAGCTCATTGTGTGTGTGCATGCAAATGTGTGAGCGTGTGTGTGTGTGCATGTCTATGTGTGTACTGCTGATATCTACAAGTTCTTTTTCATTCTCTCTCTGTTTGTTTTCTCTTATTTCTTTCTGTTGAAGAGCATAGGCTCGAAACATAAAAGACTTTTTCATTTTCCTGAGTGTCAAAATTAATAAACTTGCTTGTTGTTCATACACCTATCTTCATCTTTTGTTTTTCTGTAAATTTCAACTATATAACCTAAGCAGACCGAGTGCAGATATGAATAGCATATGGGAACTGGTATTACGGAAGGATAGGAGAATATTAGATTTATAAGCCCTAAAATTCACTCCATAATTGCCCGTGGGTATATGGCGTAGTGGTTAAGAGCACGGGCTACTAACCCCAAGATTCCGAGTTTGATTCCAGGCAGTGACCTAAATAATAATAATAATAATAATAATAATAATAATAACAATAATAATAATAATAACATCGAAAAATACCTTGGGAATGAGAACCCAGGTTCGAAATTTCCCCAAGACACCTGATAAAGGCTGGAGTGTATTTCAGCTGAAACGTGTTAACAACAAAAAAGATGAGGACAAATATCCATCAAATGTAAATAATGTAAATAATAAAGATAATTCTGTGTGGAAGCAAAAATAATAATAGTAAGTCTGTGTGAAAGATTTAAGTCAGGTCGCTACATGTTAGCGCTGCCAGTAAACAATGTAGACTTGTACTACCTGCAGCATTCTGAAGAAAAAAATAATAATATGTGAATAAAAAATAAAAGGTGAAGGTGTTATGGAAGACAACCCCCCACCCCAGTGAGAAGTGGGCTGTTCCACTACTGATAAATAGTGGGCAGATACAGCAAGCAGGATCAGTCGGCAAGGAATGCTGTATGGGCCAGTCACACAGATGATGAAGTTATGCTGTCATAATGCGGGGCATATCAATATGTGTGTATGTATGGGTGTAAGCATGGCTGTGCGGTAAGAAGCTTGCTTCCCAACTACATGGTTCTGGGTTCAGTCCCACAGCATAGCACCTTGGGCAAGTGTGGGTGATTATGATGATGATAAAGTTGGTGATGATGACGATGATGATGACAGTTTGCATAAAACATCGTCTCTTGCAGGTGATAAAGGAATAACGTGGAGTAGTATTCAGGTAAAAGAAACAGCTTGAATGAACTGACCAACCGACCGACCGACCGACCGACCAACCTATGGAACCAAGCAGCCAACAGACCAGAGAGGGAAGAGAAGAGAGAAAGACTACAGAACTGGAACACCAAACCTGATTAGAAGAACTAAATCAATGTTGGTCTAAAAATAATCCTTTTTAGCAATGCTTCAAAGATTTAAATTAATGATTTTTTAAAGAAAACGAAAATAAAGGTTAAAAGTTCAATATTTTGGAAGATTGAGTTGAAGGGGCTGAAGGAATTTGGTTTTAATTTTAGTTTTGTCTTCTAGCAATTGTGTGTGTGTGTGTACATATATATGTATGTAAGTGTATATGTGTGTGCATACATATATATGTATGTATGTGTATATGTGTGTGTGTGTATACTTATATATATATATGTATATATACATGGATATGTGTGTGCGTATCTGTGAATATATATACATACATTTATATATATGTGTGTGGAAATACATGTATATGTGTGTATACATATATACACATGTATATATATATATATATATATATATATATATATATATATATATATATATACATATATGTGTGTGTATATATAATATATATATATATAAATATATATATGCATATATATGTGAGTGTTTGCATGTGTGTATATATGCATATATATATGTGTGTGTATACATATGTGTGTGTGTGTGTGTGCCTGTTTGCCTATCTGTCTTTCAATATTCTCTCTCTCTTTCTCTCTCCCTCTCTCAGATATTCCAAGCAAGCAGACTAACAGACAGACAAACAGATTAATAAACAAACATCTTTGATTAGCAGGAATTGAGAAGATACAATGAATAAAGAGCAAGATTAAAACAAAAGAAAGTTACAACAAAAAATAAAAATAAAATTTTTAGAAGGCGAGATTAAATTGGGGAGAGGGAGAGGGAGGAAGTAAATTTAAAACAAGATAAGGAAGATAAGAGTGGAAGAAGAAGAAGAAGAAGAAGAAGGAGAAGAAGAAGAAGAAGTGGAAGAAGAAGGAAAAAGAGAGGAAGAAATTGAAGAAGAAGAAGAAGGAAAAAGAGAGGAAGAAATTGAAGAAGAAGAAGAAGAAGAAGAGGAAGGGGAGGAAAAGAAATAGAAGAGGAAGGGTAAGAGGAGGCAGATGAAGGAGAAGAGGAGGTGGTGGTGGAGGAGGAGAACGAATGTATACTTGAAAAATTATTAAAAAAGAAGATAAAGAAGCCAGAGTTGTGACACGAAGAATATTGAAAGAAGGAAAGAAGAAGAAGAAGAATTTGTAGCAGAAGAAGAAGAAGAAGAAGAAGTACCCACTACTCTCTCAGAGTGGTTGGTGTTAGGAAGGGCATCCAGCTGTAGAAACTTTGCCAGATTAGATTGAAGCCTGGTGCAGCCGCTGGTTCTCCAGACTGCAGTCAAACTGTCCAACCCATGCCAGCATGGAAAACGGACGTTAAACGATGATAATGATGATGATATACACACACACACAAACATATATAAAATATATGCATATATACATACACACAAATACAAATATATACATACATATATATTCATACAGACAAACACATTTATATTAAAATATATACATACATATATATATATATATATATATATATATATACACACGCACACACACACACACACACACACAGATAGATAGATAAATGATAGAAAATGGAATGAATAATATTCTTTATTAAAACTCATTGCAATTGTTTCTATGCATTTTTACACATCTGTAGAACATTGGTGAGATGTTGTGTAATCGTTACCATTATAAATAAAGAATGTTGTTCATTCTATTTTCTGTCATTTATCTATTCATATAAACTCTACAGATACTATGGAATTCCTGATGCATTTCCACTATCTGATGACATCAGATAGCCAATAACTGTAGCTGAGCTTTGTATAGTATACAAGTTTTTAACCAAAATCCTATTTAACTACATATATATATATATATATATATATATATATATATATATATATATATATAAGAGAGAGAGAGAGAGAGATGTGTGTGAGTATATATGTGTAACACACACACACACACACACACAAATATGCACTTATATGTATGCACTTCCAAACCAATCTTGCTAAGGATGCCATAATGTCTGTGTCTCCAAGGAAGTATTTAGTAAAAGTTTAGCCTAATTCTTGTTTGGGCATTCAACAGAATATTGGTAAAAATCTAAGAATCCATATTCAAAAGACTCTATAGAATAAATCCATCCTCAAATTAAAACCATTTTGGCCTGGCATCAACCTATTTATCCAGAATTTATCTATCGACTAATCCCTTTGGAACCTGCCAGGAGAATGTCGTTCTTAAATACCAAACCTAAGTTCAGAGGGCATCGGATGAAGGTGGAAGGATTTAAAATTGTAATCTTCTGAAAATTTCTGCAAGGAGAATCATGTTTTTCAAAGGATTTTCAGTCTATTGAGAAATTCCCAATAGCAGACGGCATTCTTCCTGCACAAAGGTGGAATAACAAAACTGATCAAGAATAAAGGATGATGACAATAACTCAAAGAAGAATCACGTGCATATGTATGTATGTATATGTGCTTGTATGTGTGTGTGTGTGTGTGATTGTTTATATCATTGTGTTCTCTTATCTAAGAGAAGGATGGAGAGAAAGGCAAATGAGATTAAGGTGGGGAGGTGGGGAGGAGGTCAGTGAAGAGCATGAATGGTTTGAAGTTGGCGCCTGTTAGGAATATGGTAAGTTGTTGTCGCTGTTGTTGTTGTCTTTGTTTTAGTAGATTCAACCACGGAGAAATTGCCAGTCCATTGTAGTAACATTTAACTGCCCGCTGTTAACACAAGAACATCTGTCTTTACAGAAGCATTCTATCTCAAGACTCAAGAAATTTGCATTGAGGTGGAGAAGTGGCAGCTGGGTGAGGATGGGCCATCAGTAGGTTCCTCAAAGACAATAACGAAGATTTCGCATTGTTTTATATTTTGGATGTGAAATCGTCTGTTGAAACAGGCTGTTGGCATAATGAACAACCCCGCCCTGCCCCTATGACCAAGATTCAATGAAATAAGGAAGATGTTTAGGATGGCATGGTTGTGTGGGTAAAAGCCAGTCCTTGGTAATATAGTGGTAGGTATTCCCACCTGTCAGGAGACCAAGAGACCAAGGGTTTCCCATCGTCAGGAGACCAAGAGACCAGGGGGTTCCCGTTGTCAGGAGACCAAGAGACCAGGGGGTTCCCGTTGTCAGGAGACCAAGAGACCAGGGGTTCCCATTGTCAGAACACCAGGAGCTCACCAGTCAGGGGATCAGGGGTTCCCGCTGTCAGGAGACAGGGGGTTCAATTCCCCACCTGGGAAGGTTGGTTCACATTTTAGACACAGGCTGTGTGGGAAGAAGCTTGTATCCAAGACCATGTGACAATGGATTCAGTCCTCCTTTGCACCACTTTTGGTCAGTGTTACCTGTTATAACCCAAGGCTAGCCAAAGCCTTGTGAGGAGATTTGATAGATGGAAAGTGAAAGAAGTCCATCATATACGTGTAGGTATGTGTGTGTGTTTCCCCCACCACTGCTTGACAACTGGTGTCGGTTTGTTTATGTCTCGCCAGCTTAGCAATTTGGCAAAACATACTGACAGAATAAGTAAGAGACAGTAAAATAAATAGTATCGGGAATTGGACCCTGCAAAGACATCGGAATCTAACTTTGAATCCTTTGAGCACTATCAAGAGTTTTCTATACTGAGAATCTCTGGATGTCATTTGTTGACTAGGCACACACATACATATATACATTTACATATATATACATATATATGTACATACACACACACACATATCTATCTATCTATCTATCTATCTATCTATCTATCTATCTATCTATCTATCTATCTATCTATCTATCTATCTATCTATCTATATATATATATATATATATATATATATATATATATATATATACTTTATTTAAAAGCAGCAGAAATATAACAAAAGACTGTTACTCGGAGTTTCACGTTACCGTTCATCGGACAGTTTTGTACTTACTCCAGTATATATATATATATATATATATATATATATATATATATATATATATATATATATATATATATATACATACATACATACATATATAAGAAAAATGTTTAGAATTATGAACAAGTCACAGTTATAACTATATACGTATATATATATATATATATATATATATATATATATACATTTAAAAGAAGACAAAGAACTGGAGATAAGGAAGTTAATGAGTATTTATTGTTAATGAATTGGTCATCCTCACTTCTTCCAGTCGTTTCAATTAATGCTCAATGATTTAATTACAAATTTGTGCATTGAATTTACATTTATGTGACATAAGTATAATTTGATCAGTGGCAAACAAAGATGTACCTTTGGATGTTATATGTGGACTTTATCAATTTGTTTCAGCAGGCTAAATGTTACGGTGTGTGATTTGTATTATTATATACGCTCGGGTGAAGAGCGTACGGATTGATTAGAATATGATTAGGGACAAAATAAAAGGAAAAAAAAAACTAGAACAATAAATAAAGTAAAAATAGAGATGATTGAGGAAGGATAAATATAAATAAATATAAATATTTATATACACACACACACACACATATATATAAAATAAATGCGCCCTTTTAAAGCCTAGCCAGGCTCATGGGCCCGGTTTCCCGGTTTCAATGGCGTATGCGTTCCCCAGCTGGACGGGACACCAGTCTATCGCAGTGTTACTCATTTTTGTCAGCTGAGTGAACTGGAGCAACGTGAAATGAAGTGTTTTGCTCAAGAACACAATGCGTCGCCCGGTCCAGGAATCAAAACCACAATCTTACAATCATGGTGCTGACACCCTAACCACTAGGCCACACGCCTCCACAAATGTTGTTGGTATCGCCTTTAAGATACACCCAAGATTTGGACTCTGTGCTATCTCCGCCACAACATTTCACCTCAATTGACCCCACTCTCTTTAATATTACACCAAAACACATTAAAGCAGAAACAGACCCCATAACTGACTGCCAACGATGGCTTAACTGGCCAAAACTTCAAAGTCCCTGTCAACAACATTCTTGTTTAAGAATAACAAATCTGTGCTCCACAAAAATGTACAGTAATCCATGAGGTTAATGTAAAATTGTTTTTATTCCACCTGAACATAAAAACAAACATTCATATATTTTCATATATTTACACATATGCATGTATGTTTGTATGTATGTACAAAATCTATGTATGTTATTATTTAGTTTTATTTCAAGATTTCTTGCCAAGAGAGAAAGAGTTGCTTTCTAACTTAGATCCAAAGCGCCTTCTTTGGAATTTCAACAACCTCATCAAAGTATGTATGTATGTATGCATGTATATGTGCAGCTTCATATTTTTTGTTTTATGTATGTCTTCTCATGCAGATACTTGCATATTTAGACATGTTTATATATACTTTAGATGATAAACTTCCAGAAAGTTTTACAGATTTTAACAGTTCCAGTGATGGCTTGAATCGGTAGTCTTTCAATCAGCTTTCTCCTTTCTGGTTTTGAGAAACCTAATTTCAAGTAGTGTGTTACATCTCCCAGGGCCCCAATAATTACAGATATAAACCAGAACTTGTAATCTGAATGGAGAAACTACAGATTTCTCAATAGTTCAGCGTAGGTATTCTCTTTTACACTGCTCTCTAAAGATAGTGTGAATGGCTCAATAAATTACGAACTTACAAATATATTAACTGATCTTCAGATTTATGTGCTTCCGTTTAAAACAAGCATAAACATGTGGTTTCTGTGTAGAAGTGTGGTGCAGTGCTTATCCACAATTAATTTCATTATCCATAGAGGAACACACACATAGACTTATGTACTGATATGGCCATCACCAACCCAGAGAAGCATGGAGGAACAGACATAATATGATGACGATGATGATAACAAGGAAGATGCTGACACACATAGATATACAAACCAATACTTATTAATATATATTTATATATATATCTGTCTATATAATTCACCGTCACTAAACAGTGAGAAGGGGTGTAAGGAGCACTATCATTGCTAGAAATAAGAGCCAAAGAACTCTTTAGCTACAGAAAGCACATTTATATAAGAGTTCTTTGGTTCTTATTTCCAGCAATACTGGTGCTCCCTTCACATTTCATCACTGCTTAATGACAATGAATTACTTCCTTTTTGGTTTAGAATTGCGTCTAGCCACCTTTATTAATTAATTAATTAATCAATGTATGTACGTACATACATAAGTACGTTCAGACATTTAGGTGTGTAGCTATTCATGTAAAAAGCACCATTTGAGCGTAATCATTGCCAGTGACACCTGACTGGCTCCTGTGCCAGTGGCATGTAAAAAGCACCATTCAAGTGTGGCGATGCCAGTGCCGCCTGACTGGCCCTTGTACCAGTGGCACATAAAAAACACCCACTACACTCTCGGAGTGGTTGGCATTAGGAAGGGCATCCAGCTGTAGAAACATTGCCAGATCAGATTGGAGCCTGGTGCAGCCTTCTGGCTTGCCAGCCCTCAGTTAAACCATCCAACCCATGCCAGTATGGAAAGCGGACATTACACAATGATGATGGTGGTGATGATGACTTATATATGTAATATATATTGTATTATACATGACATATAGATATTGATATATACATATAAATATAAATATTGATATATACATACAGAATCAATTTGGATGATTGAGAATCATACAAAGATACCTATCTATCAGCTCTCTATCAATCTATTTATAAACACACACAAACATACATATATATGTACATGCATACATATATACACATACATGCATACACACATGCATATAAACACACACATGTATATATATACATTTACACACACACACATACAAACATGCATGTGCACGCACACACACACACGCACATGCAATGCCACATAGATACATATGTATGTACTGACATATATATCCATACAGAATCAATTTAAATGGATTAATGAGTTCTGACTGCTTCAGGATTCTGCGGAAAATACATTTAATTTTATAGATAACACAATTGTTAAGTTGCAGCCTAAAACATTTATGAATTTACTATTTCTCACTGGTTTTTACCATTTTTATCTGAGAATCGGTGTGAAGAAAGCTTTATGAATGTTTACAAATAATTGTCTGATAGGACAATGTGTTGATAGCAGTGTGAAGACTTGGTCAAAAGACAATGGAAACAAACCTTAGGATTCACACCAAACTAAATCCATTTTTACACACTAGAAATTCTGAAAGATTCCGCGGAAAGAATTAATGTCTCATAAAAATAAATGGTTTATTTAATGAGGTTTTGCAAATGAAAATCAAAACAAACAAAAAAAGGCTTTTAAAGAGAATGGTACATTATGAATGTGTGTGTGTGTGTCTATTAATGCCCACATATACATACATAAACACCTATAAATACATATATATGTGTGCATGTGTGTGTGTGTGTATATATATATAAATAAATATCTATCTATCTATCTATATATATATATATATATATATACAAACAAGTATACATATATACATACACAAATATATATATATGCATATATACATGCACAAATATATATACATACATATATACACACATAAACATATATATGTATTTACATAGATACATATATATATGTGTGTGTGTGTACACAAATACACACACACACACATATATGCAAACATGCACTGACACATACACACACTCAGATATATATATACATAGAGAGAGAGAGAGAAAGAAAGAGAGAGAAAAATAGATTAATGTAAATATTTAAGATAATTTGCCGTGTTACTTTCCCAATTGTTAATTTAATGGTAACTTAACGAGAAGAGGAGTGGAATAATTCCTTGTATCAATTAGATGAGAACGTGTGCTTTGATATGCTTTGTGGCTTTCTTTGTTTGCATATGTGTGTGTGTGTGTGTGTCTGTGTATATTATTGTCAATGTGTGTGTGTATGTGAAGCCATGGATATTTATTTTTATGAAATTCCTGACTGTTTTTTTTTTACGGTTGTTTCTTCACAAAATAAAACTATCAAACAGAGTAATCACAAAGCTTGAAGTGCAGATGGTTTAATGTCATTTATATACTTAATGAATGTGTGTGTGTGTGTGTGTGTGTGTGTGTGTGTGTGGAGAGTGAGAGAGACAGAGGGATTTAAGATATATATATTTATATATATCAATATATAACATATTTATATAACGTATGTTTAATATATATTTATCACTATCATCATCATCATTTAACATCTGCTTTCCATGCTGGCATGGGTTGGACGGTTTGACTGGAGCCTGGCAAGCCAGTAGGCTGTGCCAGGCTCCAATCTGATCTGGCAAGGTTTCTACAGCTGGATGCCCTTCCTAATGCCAACCACTCCAAGAGTGTAGTGGGTACTTTTTACGTGCCACAGGGCACGGGAGCCAGTTGGGGGTGAGGAGACTGGCATCAAGCACATTTGGATGGTGCTTTTTATGTGCCACCAGCACAGGTACCAGTCAGGCTGCACTGGCATCGGCCACAACTACAATTTCCATTTTGATTTCAATCTAGATCTGATTCTGAGTTTAATTTTACTTGACTCAATCGGTCTTCTCAAGCGCAGCTTATAACCCTATGATTCAAGGGTATTTCTAAATGGGCTGCTTATGTGACACTGGTCTTGCTGGGTCTTCTCAATCACAGCATATCTCCAAAGGTCTTGGTCTCTTATCATTGCTTCTGTGAGGCCCAACGTTCGAAGGTTGTGCTTCACCACCTCATCCCATGTCTTGCTGGGTCTCTCTCTTCCACAGGTTCCTTCCACTGTTAGGGTGTGAAACTTCTTCACACAGCTCTCCTCTTCCATATGTAGTACATGACCATACCAGTGCAGTCATCTCTCTTGTGCATCACATCTGACGTTTTGTATGTCCAACATTTCTCACAGGGCGCTTACACTCTGTCATGTGTGCACACTGACATTACACATCCAGCGGATCATACTAGCTGCATTTCTTTCAAGCCAACACATATATATATATATATATATATATATATATTATGCATACAAAATATAATAAACATATAGTATATACATATATATTACACATGAAAACTCACACATATATATACATACATATGTGTGTGTGTGTGTGTGTGTGTGTGTGTGTGTGTGTGTGTGTATATATATATATATATATATATATATTACAAATTAAATTTGTAATAATTATTCACTCCTGTTTAGTATACGCAGATTTCTCTGCGATATCACTTGTCGCGCACATGGTAATTTCTTTGAGGAAGGGACAGTTAGACTGGCTGACCGAGGTGGATTCGGTTATGCTTTCTGATCTGTGTCAGTGTGGAATATTACTCGCCCATGCTTGCACGGTTTGCTAACATAGTCAAATTTACTACTGGAATACAGTACTGATGAAGGAAATTGATTATTAATTATTAATTATTAATCATAATCCTGAAACGCGTCTGCTGTTAATCATCTGAATTGGTTAGTTTTTTATTGTTTTTTCTTCTTGTTTTTGCCTTTGTGAGTTACAAGTGATGCTATCTGTGAGATTCTCAGCTTTCTTAGCTGCTATTTCTGAACTTCGGTATATAGTGAAGCAAATATTTGCTGATCCCTTAATTATATTTATAAATATATATATATATATATATATATATATATATATATATATATATATATATATATATATATATATATATATATATACAGCTGTGGCTGTGTGGTAAGAAGAGTGAGGACGTGAACAGTGAACAGTGTGGACGTGAGCTCTGAGCCCCGGCCTAAAATGAACAAAAATTAAGACCCAAGGAAGTCCGTCGAGGTAGGTGACTTTGTTGTTTGGAGCTGGGAAGAATTTATTGTTTGTGAAATATTTTTTCAGTAAATTGCGCCCAGTTCTGAGGCAATTTCGCCTACTCTTGGTGTTTTTATTTTTTTGTATATTGTTCACTTTGAGTGAAAAGTTATTTTTTCACTTAATTGTGAAAAATTGTGGACGTATCCCACTTTGAAAAGTTTGTTCACGTTAAGTGAATAGATTTTTTCTCACTTAATTGTGAGAATTGTTGAAGCGTATTTTGAGTCCCAATTTTATTCACCTTTTGTGAAGAATTTTGTTACAAAAATTATGAAAAATTGGCAGTCACTACTTCATTTTACCAATTGTTGGGAAAGCTGTGTTCCAAGTTGTGGCGTTCCGAGTTCCGGGTTCGAGTTGGAGTACCAATTAGGCCTGGATTACCGAGTGACCAGAAGATTTTTTGCTATGAACTGTTGTCTTTCTTCTCCTTCTATCATTTTGTGACATTTTTTATTGAATTGTTTTTGTTTTTATTTTTTCTTCCTTTTTGTTGAGACTCTCTTTTGATTTCTTTTTCTTCCTTCTTTTGTTGAATATTTTTGTGAACTGTTTTTGAAAAACATGAACAATGTTGTAGAGTGGGAAATTGTCCAGCCCAAACAATGGCTTGAGGACCTTGAGAAGAAGACGGTGGTGGTGCAAACCTATTCTAGGTCGCTGGCAAAATGCCAGGGGTGACAAATATGCAACGGTGTGATGCTATTTGACGTGCCTGAGGAAGCTTGTATTGCAGCAGGCCACAGCCCCTGGAAGGGGAAGAAATATTGTTCCTTCCCACATATTGTGGGAAGAAAAAAATGAGGGCTTGGGTATGCGGGCTACTGCATGGTGTTCGATCAGAATAGATCAAACAGACCATTCGCAAAGGTCTGGGCAGTAGTGGATCCAAGCTCCTCAATGTTAAAATTAAGGCCACGACTGATTGGGAGGGGTCAAAGGCAGTTTTGACCCTATGGATCCAGTCAGTCGGTGACATTGTATTTCCCAACATTTTAAAGATGGCCGGGGCGAGGTACCCGGTGATACTTGAGGGACGCCCCACCAAGTGTCACCTGTGTCTGTAGCCCGGCCATATCAGGAAGAACTGTCCCAAGGCTGTGGTAAGGCTCTGGAGCAAGGAAAAGAAAAGGTTCCCCCCCCCCATTGGAGGGGGAGACAGTGGAAATTGTGGAGGAAGTTGCCTCCACAAAAAGAAAAAGAAACGTGAGTAACAATGTTTGCTCATCAAAAAATGGGCAAGCGGCACAGGAGGCAGGGGGTATTGTGCCAGCCCGTGCACACCAACACAGGTCCCTGCTCCCATAGCTTCTAAAAGAAAGAAGAAAAAGAGGAGCAGAGGACAGTCGGTGGATGTCCTTGTGCTGCCGACTGAACCGCTGGTGGGATGTGTGCCACCAGCAGAAAAGGCTCCGTCAGTGGGAAGTGTGCCACTGACGGAGCTGCTTGAGGCCCCTTCCTGTGAGGAGGAGGAGTTTGTCCTCCTTTATCATGAGGGAGGGCCTGTGCAAGATTTTTTGGACTGCCTGGGCGACCGAGACTGTAGGTACTCGGACTGCACAGGCAGTCCAATATGGCCTTCGCAGGTGGCTGCGGAAGTAATACAACATAAAGTTTTGTCAAAGGTCCCCATGACCTTTGACAAGAAGGATTTTGCATTCCTTTTTACGGGCCCTGACTTGTCAGTGCAGAGTTGTCTGCAAGCAGCAAGTCAACTTGCTTGGGGGTTCCGATGAAGAGGATTGATCTTGATTTTTAATTTAATGTTTGTATTGATTTTTGATTTTTGTATTAAAAACTTTGATGTAAAGGAAAATTTGAAATCGAGGGCTTGTTGGTCGGTGGGCACCGACATCGCTCTCATCTTTTTCATCTTATCATAATTTCATTCATCTCATATCTTTGTACTGCCTTTGTGACAAATTTCATGAAATAAAAAAGTTTACTTCCCAACCACATGGTTCTGGGTTCAGTCTTATCACATGGTACCTTAGGCAAGTGTCTTCTACTATATATGCAGGTTGACTAAAGCCTTGTGAGTGATATGGTAGCCAGAAACTGAAAGAAGCCCATCATATATATATATATATATATATATATATATATATATATATGGGAGAATTCACAAAAAAACAACAAACAAAGACAGGTGGTGTAAACAACAAATGGATGTATTAGTATAATGCTTGGGAATAGAGAAAGTCTTTAACGTTTTGAGCCTATGCTCTTCAACAGAAAGGAACACAGAAAGAAATAAGGAGAGAAACAAGGAGAGAAAAAAAGGAATGTGTAGTGGTCAGCGATCTATCATGCCGAATAGATATCTATGTGTGTGTGTCTTTGTGCTTGTGTTTGTCTCCCATCATCACATCATAACCAATGTTGGTGTGTTTACGTCCCCCGTAACATAGTGGTTCAGCAAAAGCAACCGATAAAATAAGTACTAGGCTCACAAGAATCAGTCTTGGTGGGGCAATTTCTTTGACTAAAATCTCTGAAACAAATAAAAGAGCAAAAGTCCTACTTCAGTGCCTCAATGTGGCACAGCTGTGCCCTCGGCCACTTGGTGGTTAAGGTGATTGGATATGTACGTATACCCTGGACATTCAAGATATTCACAAAGGCACTGAACTATCATCAGCCATGCTGATCAACTGCCTTCGCTAAAGTGAGCTTAAAGCCTATTCAGCAGAGGTTGACGGTCAGCTCTTGAGTAGAGGTTGAAGTGCTGAGCTTTAGTTATGTTGAATACCTGTGGAAGGGGTAGACCCAGGAAAATGTGGGACAAAGTGGTGAGAAAGGATCTTTGGATGCTGGGCCTCATTGAGGAAAGGACAAGGGACGGGAGATGTAGTGATTTGCTGTGCTGGAGAAGACATGTCAAGTTGAGTAAAATCACTGTCTTCCACATGTACAGGCTTCACCTTTCAGGTGCCGGTGCCACTTAAATGGCACCTGTGCCAGTGGCATGTAAAAAGTACCCAGCACAGTCTGCCAAGTGGTTGGCATTAGTAAAAGTCATCCAGCTGTAGAAACCATGCCACAACAGATGGTTGGAGTCTAGATAGCTCCCTGCTAGCTAGCTTCATGTCAAACCGTCCAGCCCATGCCAGTATGGAAAGTGGACATTAAACGATGATGATGATGATGGTGATGATATATGTGTATATATTTGGAATCAGAATGATCCTAGGATTGAAAATCTGGCCTTCATTTGGTTCTTAAACATCCAGCATTGGGATCTGCTATTTCTAGCAGGTAAAGTGACCATGAGAGGTTTCAAACAGTTTACAAGTTACCTCTCTTAGCTATAATAATAAACATGACACTCTGTGTCAGAAAACTGAGCAAAACTTGAATTTAATACCAAAACTTTGTAACAGTTACTTCTGGTACCTACAAGAAATAAATGTGACATTCTGTTTATCAACCAAGAATGTTGTCCCTCCTGCTGCTTTACAGTGATCTCCAAATGCCGCAGTGGTACAAAATTCTCCAAATGTGATACTCTGTGATATGAACCTGAGATGGTAGAATACCAATAAATGTCTTATTACTATTGGCCTCTTCAGTGTTGAGCTGAAGACCCAATTAGCTCTCTGCAGGGGCTAGCTTTAAAGTCTGCATGGAATGCAGGTTTTAAGCTAGGATTATATAAAAATATAAACACACACAAAGTTATAAACATGTATAAAACATACACACATACCCTACTGCTAAATATCAGGCTCATTCCTAATTAAATATTTAACTGAATGAAATTATGGGGCTGTCTCCACAATCTTTTCTCATTTAGGAGTATTAGTTATTTAGAAAATGATTGTTAGCAGTTAATTAAAATTTCTTAATTTACTAAACCACGTGGGCTAAGTACTCATTTTATTCATTCATTGACACACACCAAATCATCATCATCACAGATTATGTATGTATGTAATGTTCATGTCATAAGAATTTTATAAACTGTCAAGAGAAAGTGAATTCTTTTTTGGAATATCTTTTAGTAGAGAGACATAATAAAAACGTACCTTAAACTTTGGTAAGCGAAAACCGGTCAGTAAAATATGATTTTTGTTTTTACCAACTGCGAAAGTTCGTTTGATTACAACTTCCTAATATATATGTGTGTGAGTGTGTGCGTGTGTGTGTGTGTGTGTGTGCATATGCATTCATGCATATATATATATTTATACATATTTATCACGAATGAATTTCTTACCTGTCTGTCAGTCATTTCCATTTCAATTTTTGAAATTCCATTGTCAACTCAAACTGAAACACAGAAAAAATAAATGGCTGTAAAGTTAAGGGCAAATTCCACAACCATTAAAACTGTCTACCTACAGTGAACAAAAATATATATAGTTTAACTGTCTGCATAAGTAAGGCAGAAAGCTGGCAGAAACACTAGCACACTGTGTCTGTCTTTGTCCCCACTATCACTTGACATCCAATGGTGGTATGTCAACATCCCCGTAACTTAGCAGTTTGGCAAAAGGACTGAGAGAATAAGTACTAGACTTACAAAGAATAAGTCCAGGGGTTGATTTGTTCAACTAAAGGTGGTGCTCCATCATGACCACAGTCAAATGACTAGAGCAAAAAAAAAGAAGATAAACTGGTAGATAGATAGATAGATAGATAGATAGATAGATAGATAGATAGAGAGATAGATAGGTAGGTAGATAGACAGATATATATATATTTCTTTATTAGCCATACAGGGCTGGACACAGAGGGGACAAAATACAAAGTAGAGCTTTTCTTCATGGCAAGGAAGAAAAAAAAAAAGAAAAGGGGGGGGGGGTAGAACTTTGATCAAAAGGGATCGTGGAAAAAAAAAAAAGGAAGCCGATCAGTAGGGATCATGTATCACAGAAATGTCATAATGTGAACGGGGGAACAGATTAGGTTTATCCATGGAAAGAAAAGCCTGTGGAAAAAACCACGGTAACCTTGGGCAATAATGTCATGCAAAAAACACATTACAGTGACTCTTTTTTTTTTTTCCTTTCTTTGTCTGATTCATAGAATTATGCTCAAGGTGGTTCCGTCATTCACACGTGCTATCCTTGCTACATTCACCCATCTTTTTTGGAAACATTCACTAGACAAAACTTGCTTCTCTACTCTTACGTTCCTATTCAAGTGATACTTGAAGAAGTTGATGAGAGATTCACCAGAAAGGAAAGTGTTTGTCTCTAGACTTTTCAGACGCGTCCACCATACACATTCTTTCGCCATAGCCACAAGTACGATGAAAATGGCTCTTCCTTCCCGTTTCAAGGAAGGAGGCGCGATAATATATATATATATATATATATATATATATATATATATATATGGTGGTTGTCTACTCCTTAAACAGAGTTTGACCACCTCCTGCACCTACACCTTAGCCCTTTCATGGCGTCTGATGTGGCTTTTTAAACCAGACAGTGTTTTGAAAAAACACCCACACAGATTGCACCTCTGATTTGCACTACCAATACCTGCAAGTAAGTTCTGCTCATTGTGGATCCTAGCATGTCTTTTAAGACCCCCATTGGATTTGCAAACACTCTGGCACACACCACATTCAAACGTGTGCACAGACATATAATCAGAATAGCTGGATGAGGTTTGTTTTCCATGGGTTCGCAGGTGAGATTTGAGGCCAACCAAGGACAGACATGGTCTGTCACAGACTGTGCACACAAAAAGGTCCTTGTCATTCACCTTCTCAGTCTTTACATTTTTCCTTAAATATCTCTTGAGCCCTGCTTGCATCATCCTGGCCTCTTCAAATGCTTTCACTCCACTCCACACCCTTGTTCGCCATCCAACTCGATCTGAAGCGAGGGCTTCTATATCTTTTGGAGCCATTCCAATTGACTTCATAGCAATCCTTATGCCATCCTTAAACCTTTTTTTAGGTTTATGCCGATAGATAGATAGATAGATAGATAGATAGATAGATAGACAGATAGATAGATAGATACATTTCTTTTATTAGCCACACAGGGCTCAACGAAGATGGGACAAATACAATGTAGAGCTTTTCTTTTTGGGAGGGGGAAGGAAGGAAAAAAAAAAAAAAAAAAAAAAATTGGTGGTGTCGATCAAAAGGGATCGTAGGAAGGGAAAAAGGGGGAGTTCGATCAAAAGGGATCGAAAAAAAAAAAAAAAAAGAAAGGGAAAGGCCGATCAATAGGGATCGTGTATCACACAGTAATGTTCTCGTGTAAAAAGAGGGGAGGACAGTTTAGGTTTAGCCGTGGAAGGAAAAGCCTACGGAAAAGACCACGGTAACCTTGGTCAATATTCTCATTGAAGAAACTATAACAGTAAGTGACTCTCTTTTGCCTTTTTGTTTTATTTTTTTTTCTTGTTCATAGGGTTATGCTCAAGATGGCTCCGTCGTTCACACGTGCCATCCTTGCTACATTCACCCATCTTTTTTTGAAGCATTCACTAGACAAGACTTCCCTTTCTACTCTCAACTTCCTCTTCAGGTGATACTTGAAGAAGTTGATGAGAGATTGCCCAGAGAGGAAAGTCTTTGTCTCTAGACCTTTCAGACGCGTCCACCATACACATTCTTTCGATGAAAATAGCTCTTCCTTCCCGTTTAAAGGAAGGAGGCGCGACAATATTCACGATAGACTCGGCTGATAGACCGACTCGTCCCACACGCGATAGCAGTTGTTCGACGTAAGCCCACAGCTCGGAAATGGTGGGACACTGTACGAGTGCGTGCAGAACGGTTTCGTCGCTCTGCCGGCATCTCGGACAGGTCGGCCCCGTGTTTCTCGAGCCATGCCTGTAGAGCTTATCCCAGATAGATAGATAAATAGATAGATAGATAGATAGACAGAGATATGGATAGATAGACAGACAGACAGACAGACAGATAGATAGATAGATAGATAGATAGATAGATGGTTGGATGACTGGATGGATATAGGTTTGAAACTAGAATATGGCTGTGTATATCATTTAGTTATATAATAAAGAAATTCATTCACGTATATAACATTCAGATATATAATCAAGATAGTAATGGACAGAGTGCATACCTGTGTCTATAAGCAACCAATTATGATATTGATCATCTATAGCTTATACTATTCCAGTGATCAATAGTTTACACAAATCCAATCAGAGAGGAGTATTTCCGAGCTATTGTTATTTCCTGAGTGGAATAAGGTGCTTAAACTGCAAAGATTTGAATACAGTTAATGACATGAGTTCTATGTCTATGACTAACAATTATCCTGCACTTGGAACGGACAAAAACACTGATGTAAACTAGTTAACGATCATGATAATAATCACGGACTCTTCCGTCGAAGCTTTTGCTGAATGACCTGCACAAAAGATTTGTTTATAGTTATCAAATGTCCAAGCCGCGCATTAGCTCACTCTCTCCATTAAATTGACGTTGCCGAAACAGGTGTACTGTGTACCACGAAACAGGCGTTAATGTGATCACAGAGCAATGTGGGATGAAGGGTTTTTAACTTATGAACACAACTCTCCACTCGGTCTGGGAATTGAAACCATGATCTTGAGATTATGAATGCAACACCTAAACCACTAAGCCATTAATAATAATAATAATAATAATAATAATAATGGTTTTAAATTTTAACACAGGGTCAGCAGTTTTGGGGAAAGGGCCAAGTCAATTAAATCAACCCCAGTAATCAGCTGGTACTTATTTATATTATTTACATTATTTACATTTGATGGATATTTGTCCTCATCTTGTTTGTTGTCAACACAATGCTTCGGCTGATATACCCTCCAGCCTTGATCAGGTGTCTTGGGGAAATTTTAAACCTGAGTTCTCATTCCTAAGGTATTTTTCAATGTTATTATTATTATTACTATTATTATTATTATTATTATTATTATTATTCAGGTCACTGCCTGGAATCGAACTCGGAATCTTGGGGTTAGTAGCCTGTGCTTTTAACCACTATGCTATATGCCACTGGGTAATTATGGAGTTCATTTTAGGGCTTATAAATCTAATATTTTTCTATCCTTCCCTAATACCGGTTCCCATATGCTGATCATATCTGCACTCAGTCTACTTAGGAGGTTGTTGTGTCCTAGCATATGTGCTGCTTCTTTTAGTTTTCATATTTTCCAGTGATGTTCTCTATCTCTTTTTTAACTTCATCCTACAGGGAGAGGTGGTCTCCATTTTTCCATACATGATCAGCTCTACCCGATTTATCAATATCTCCTCGTGTCACCATTTTGCGATGTTCGTCTACCCTTATTTTCAGGGGGCGGCATGTTTTGCCTTTCTATAACCTATCCCATGCAGCTGTGGCGAAACATACTGCCCTCTCAAGGTAAGGGTAGAAGAACATTGCAAAGCTGTGACACGGGGAGATATTGATAAATGAGGTATAGCTGATCATGTATGGAAAAATGGAGACCACCTCCCAGTGCGGGATGAAGTTAAAATAATAGACAGAGAACACCACTGGAAAATATGGAAACTAAAAGAAGCAGCACATATGCTAGGACACAACAACCTCCTAAGCAGACTGAGTGCAGATATGAGTAGCATATGGGAACTGGTATTAAGGAAGGATAGGAAAAAAATATTAGATTTATAAGCCCTAAACTTCACTCCTTAATTGTCCACAGGTATAATGGTTAAGAGCACGGGCTAATAACCCCAAAATTCCGAGTTTGATTCCAGGCAGGAAGAAGAAGAAGAAGAAGAAGAAGAAGAAGAAGAAGAAGAAGAAGAAGAAGAAGAAGAAAAAGAAGAAGAAGAAGATTAACCTAGGATTTGACCATACTGATAAATGGAATGAACATGAATCTAGTGAAGTACTGGATAGTAAGAAGTATAATTTGTTGTGGGACTTTAACATTCAGACTGAGAGAGTAATAGAAGCATGAAGGCCTGATTTAGTAGACGTAGACAAAGAGAACAGAAAGTGCCAGGTAATTGATTTTACAGTCTGAAATGATAAGGAAAGCAATATAAGAGGCATAGAAAAAATAGCAAAGTCTCAGGACATTGAATTACAGAGACTATGGAAAGAGCGGGTGAAATGTATCCCAGTAGTTATAGGTGCATTGGGGACTATCCCTAAAGATCTGAACAGATGGTTAAAGGAAATAGGCATAAAACCCAGTTTAGTACAGCTGCAGAAGACAGTGTTATTAGGGACAGCTAGGGTTCTTGGCACCTAAGGTTACTTGTTGTAGCCCGATGTTGGGATTTTTTCTTTTCCAACAGTCTAACCGAGTGTTTCTCAACCTTTTTAGCCTAGCATAACCCTTAAAATAAATTAGATGTCTCAAGGAACCCCTGCACAAAAAAAAAAATCATATACAAAAAAAAAATTATACCATTTCTTTCTCATATTTTGCTTATCGTAGTTCACATGGTAAATATTATGTATATATATATATATATATATATAGATAGATAGATAGATATATCTGCAAATAATATGTGACAATTATTCAGTAGCCATGATAAAACTCATGGCTAATAATTGTCACATATTATTTACAGATAAATTCCTCTATTTACATAATATCGAGGTCTCTTTCTTTCTTTTGTTGTATTACCTTTCCTATCAATATATATATATATATATATATATATATATACACTGCCAAATCAGATTGGAGCCTGGTGTAGCCATCTGGTTTCACCAGTCCTCAGTCGAATCGTCCAACCCATGCTAGCATGGAAAGCGGACGTTAAACGACGACGACGACGATATATATATATATATATATATATATAGAGAGAGAGAGAGAGAGAGAGAGAGAGAGCGCGTGTCCATAAATTACAGATATCACTAAATATATCCCCAATGGCTGTTATATTTTCTTGATAACATAATAGGTTAGATAGGATGATATCTATATTACAATATTACAATAACCAATAACATGCTGTGCACGTATAGTGATATTACGATCATGAAATTAGTATTAGCTTATCTCACTCTTTCTCACAGAACCCCTAGGAACCTTTTGCAGAACACTAGGGTTCCAGGGAACCTCATTTGAGAAATGCTGGTCTAATCTGTTGTATGTATATGAAAATAACAACAATTCTTTCTAATTTTGGCACAAGGCCAGCAGTTTTAGGGTAAGATTAAGTTGATTGTATTGATCCCTGTAGCTGTCTGGTATCTATTTCATCAATCCTAAAAGGATGAAAGATAAACTCAACTTTTGCAGCATTTGAACTCAGAAATGTAAAGATGGATGAAATACGGTGAAGCAGTTTTTGTCTGGATTGCTAACGGTTCAGCCAGTTTGCCATCTTGAGATTAATACTGATAATAATAATAATAATAATAATAATAGCACTCAGAGAGCGCAAACCTTTGCCAAGGCATCACCAATGTCCAGAGATGATTTTTAAAATGAGAATATCTGAAATAAACTCAACTGCTCTCACAAAGGAGAATACTAAAAATGAACCCGACCACTCTCAAAAATTAAGTTAAAAAAATGGAAAAATAATCCAGAATCCTTGTCTGGTACTGGATCAATCCCAAAATCTAATCAGTTCGTGCCAGTCATGAGGCCAGACATCCCTGAAAGTTTCATCTGAATCCATCCAGCAGTTCTTGAGATATCTTGTCTATGGACAAACAAACAAACAAACAAACAAACACAAATGAAAACAATACCTCTGCCTTCACTACAGTGGAGGTAACAATAATGCACTTCTGTATACAGTGCTTGGATGCACAGCAGAACAAATTAAAAGAGCAGACAAGTAATGACATATTTGCTATGTTTATATAGCAACAACTAACCTAACTTATACTCGGAATGGAAAAAAAACAATTGTTGTGAAAATATATAACAATAATGATAATGTGGTTACTGCATACAGTAGTGAAGTCCACTAGAACATGTTGGGAAAGGGTTAAAAGAGAGAGAAAGCAACAAAAAGTCAAGTAAAGAAAGACAGCAGAGAATGCCAAAAGTTCACGAACCAGAAACAGAATAAAACACAAAAAAGACAAGAAAGCTGATCAGTGAAAGAACAATAAAAAAGAAAGGGTGCATAGCAAGGACGTGCCATCTGGGTAGGCAAGGTAGACAGTGCCTACCTTGGATTAAATAGAATAATCCCCGAATAATGTTTGTTTGAGGATGTTGAACAAAACACCCTTGTTTCCAGAGCTGAATTATCCAAACCCCAAAAAATTCTTCTCAACACATGGCTACGATGCTCCTCCACTACTTCTGCTCATAATCAGAGATGCACATATCAAGAGACCCTTCCCTCAAAATTTCACGCCTTTTGCCTACATTTTCCTTTTGTGGCAAAATATGCACCTAATTCAATAAAATCATGAAGGTTACTCTGATTACTATGCATAAAATGCAAAATATTTTATTGTTTTGTAGATTAGGTAGGGATAATTCACCCTTGCTTTTCAATCTCAGTATTTAAGCTATGCATAGAACTGCTGTAGTACACGTGCTGCGTACACTCCTACAACAACGTTTTCTTTATGTGCTATAAAGGCAGAAGTAAATCTTCCTCCATCTCAGTCACATGCCTGTGTTTCGCTTACTTTTTGTGTGTTTCACTACTTAAAGGTCACCAACTGCCTACCTTGAGTAATTACCGATGGCACACGTGTCTGGTGCATAGAGGTAAGTCAAGAGTAGTTTTGATGAATTCCAGGAAACATGGAATTGTTGAAGGATGCAATGTCTTGATGGCTAACAACCAATGTGGGTAGTTTATTGCATGCTTTTGTCAATTCTGAGTGTGAAAAAATATTTGCAAAAGCTTCGTGTGCTGTGTTGTTTATTGATGTGATTTATTAAGATGCTGGAAATAAAGACCACGGTGGATTGCAGGTTCACACTTTCTGTTTGGTCACTTAGGGTTGAGAAGGAAAAATCAGATTTTACAAGTTCCATGCTGTGTGAAACTACATTCATGTGTGCATGTGGGCTTCTGTGCACATGTATGTGTGTGTGTGTGTGTGTGCATGAGCATATGTGCACATGTGTGTGTGTGTGTGTGAGCACATGTGTATGCCTTGGGATAGGCGTGTGCATGTTTGTGTTCGAGGGGAGCATGTATGTGTGCATGTGCGTGTAGAGAGTGTGTGTGTATGTGTGCATATATTTGTAGGCATATGTGTATGTATGCTTGTATGCATCTCTGTATGCATGTGTATACATGTGTGACTGGAAGGGCAAGTAAGTGTGTGTGGGGGGAGGGGCATGCATGTGTATGCATGTGTGCGTGTATGGCTTCCATCTCCCTTTTATCATTAATGTTGGCAGAGCAAACACATTTTATAATCTTATCACAGAAAAGATACAGAAACAAAAATGGATTTACTTCCTTCTTCTGTTACAACAACAACAACAACACTAACATGAGGCATGACAGTATGGAAGAAATATAACCCGTAAAAGTTGATCTTTCTTTCTCTCCCTCTCCCTCTCTCTCTCTCTTTATCTGTGTCTCTATTTGTCTGTTTGTCTCTCTCTCTCTCTCTGTAATTAATACAATTATGATAAAAGAGGGGAGAAATGATAATCAATAACACCAATGAACAGAGGAAAAAAATCCAACAAAAAGACTATGTAAAATTATTATTATTATTATCATTATTATTATTATTATTATTATTATTATTATTATTATTATCATCATCATTGTCATTATCACTATGATTATTATTATTATTATTATTATTATGATTATTATTATTATTATTATTATTATCATTATTATTATTATTATTATTATTATTATTGTCATTATTATCATTATTATTATGATTATTATTATTATTATTATTATTATTGTCATTATTATCATTATTATTATTATTATTATTATTATTATTATTATTATCATCATTGTCATTATTATCACTATGATTATTATTATTGTTGTAGTTGTTGTTGTTGTTTTTATTACTATGAATGACAAAATATTGAGAAATGTATTTCTGAGTCCAATAGAAGAGTTTTCTACTTATGTTTTTGTTTTCGTTTGTTTCGTATTTCACATTAGGGTATTTTAGCTTTTATTTAATTACTTTTTTTTTCCAGTTTTTTTTTCTTTTCTCCAGTGCAGCAATATGTGGCGACACCTGATGGTGCAAACTGAAAGAGTAAATTAGATTTCAGGCAGGAACGGCCCATGGAAGCAGTCGTGTCTGATCTGTTTGAGTGCAATAAACTGTTGAGGAACTTATAAAAGAATCAATACAGCAGCCATATTTTCTGGTTATCAAGTAAGATCTTGAAAAAAATCTTTTTTAAAAATTAGAATAAAAAAAAAAAACAAACAAAATATGTAACGAGTCACTTAATGAAATAATTATCTTATTAATTGAAAATTAATTATAATTGATGATTTTTTCCGTTTCTCAGGTTCACTAATTAAGGATTTACAGCAATATCATGAGAAATAAAAATATATTTTATTAAAATTATCACAAATCCTGTTTGCCCTATCTATCACCACCATCATCACCATCATCATCATTATCACTGTTTTAAAATGTCCACTTTTCCATGTTTGCATGTGTCAAACAGAGTTTTATTGAGGCAGTTTTGTTTTCCACAGCTGGATTCCCTTCCTGTCACCAATCCTCACCCATTTCAAAGCGAGGTAACACTTCCTCATGGCTGGACATGTTTTTGCAGAATACTGGAAACAAATGATAAACAGTGCATGACCGTGCAGGTGGGGCCCAGTTAGAATTTTCTTCAGGTCGAGTAACCTATTCCATTCAAAAAATCCCTGAATAATGTTTTTAAGGATGTTGAACAAAACACCCTTGTTTCCAGAGCTGAATTATCCAAACCCCAAAGAATTCCTCTCAACACATGGCTACGATGCTCCCCCACTAACCAGAGATGCACATATCACCAGACCCCTCCTTAAAAATTTCACACCTTGTGTCTACAGTAGAAAGGATTATTTTCGGTAAGTGTTAGCTATGCTATTGCAACTTTATATTAAACCAGAACGATTTAAACGAAGTTCTCTTTGTGACTACAAAAAAATTCTTGCAAGTAATGAAAGTGTCACACCATCGTGGCTGGTGTTGCTTGGTTGTCACTGCCAATTATTGCCAAGCGTATTATTTCTTTGCCGAAACCGTTGTTAGTTTAGCAATGTAGGGAGTTGACAGGGGTCAAACCCTTATGTGTAATTACCGAACAATAACTCACAACCAACAGATAATTCAAAGTGAAGCATCAGTAGGGTCTGTCAACTGTGGAATCTGTTTGGATGTGATATTAACATTTGCAGAGATGCATTCGGTAGCTTTGCCACCATGTGATATTACTTAACCAATAAAACCCAGCAAGCGGCAACAGGAATAGTGGTGGTGGTAGTGGTGGTGTTGGCGGCGATTGTGGTAGTGGTGGTGGTGCTAGGAAATTGTAGTGGCGCAAGCAAAGGCTGTCCATCAAGATTACCAGTGACTGACTCTTATGAGCCATTTTCTGTGCATATATACAGTAAAAGAGTTTATGTATGACACTATCTATCTATCTATCTATCTATCTATCTATCTATCTAGATATATCTATATCTGTCTATCTATTTACGTATCTGTCTATATAAATATATATCTATCTATATATATACATAGATATAAATATAAGAGGGATCCAAAGTAAATGTTTCTTTATCTTGTGGAATTGGTTCCCTGTAAAGATATTGGAGTCTAAGTTTGAATCTTTTGAGCACTACTGAGTGTCTTCTACACAGAGAATCACTGGATCTCATCTGTGAACTGTGTGTGTGTGTGTGTGTGGATGGGTGTCTTAGTCTTAGTTTGTCTTCTTTTGTCCAATTTTATCCCAAATGTCCACAGTGCCAAGAAATAAAGCTGTTTACCCCTTGTGGTCATTCAATGTTACTCTGAGGATCCACCTGGCTGGATGATTCTACACATTGTTTGATGCCACAGTAAGGAATAAAACCCAGAGGAAACATTTTATATGTACTTCAGCCATAGTTCCCTTTCTTTCTCACTGTCCCCTTCTCTGCCACAATGACCCAGTAATAAAAGAAGAAATATGAATATGAGTCTAAACAGATTACTAAATATACTCCAAGAGTTCCCTCCCTTTTCCTTTTTGATAGTAATTTTCATTACTTCTAACGACAAATTTTTTTATCATTGCAGTCATGATTTTAAATTGACTAAAAATTATTTCTCCATGCTGTAGCTGTGATCATTGAGTGCAAAGGTTCTCAAACAGAAGCATTCAAAAGAAATTTGGGGGTCACAACAGGTTTGGAAAAATATTGGAATTTTGAAGTAATCACATTTAATTAAACATGATTTGCATGGTGTCTAGAAAATGTGTGGAGTGCCTTTTGCTGTTCTCATACATTTATTGTAGTAAACAAAGGTTTTCAGCAATGTTTATGACACAAATTTTGTGCAAGACTGTATTCTGAGAATGATATGTAGGTGTGTCTCTGAAACTGTGACTAAGATTGAGTTATCTGTTAGAAAGAGCCAAGTTCTTCCATCTTATTAAAAATGTAACATTACTCATTTAACAGAAAAATTAAATTTAATGGTTATTTAATGATTAAATCATGTGATCATGTGATCGACCAGACAATCAGATGTTGTTATACAACGTTGGTCACAGTGCGCTTCACATCATTTTAGCTTTTTAATGATGCGGTCCCACTGGCTATATGAGCAGGCTAAGATTTCGACATACCGGAAGGCTATGCTGTCACAGGGTTATCCATTTGCAGCAGAGTGAATGGGAATAATGTGAAATGAAGTGTTTTGCTCAAGAACACAATGCACAGACAACATTTTCTGTAAGTCCCATTGCCTCAATAAACTCGACATATTTCAGCAAAAAATAATTTCAACCATGAAGTTCTACAACAAAAGACAGATTGGTGCATAAAACAGCTTTTTGCAGTTACTCTTTTTACTCTTTTACTTGTTTCAGTCATTTGACTGCGGCAATGCTGGAGTACCACCTTTAGTCAAGCAGATTGACCCCAGGATTATTCTTTGTAAGCCTAGTACTTATTCTATCGGTCTCTTTTGCCGAACCGCTAAATTACGGGGACGTAAACACACCACCATCGGTTGTCAAGCGATGTGGGGGGGGGGGATAAACACAAACACACACATATATATACATACACATATATACGACGGGCTTCTTTCAGTTTCCTTCTACCAAATCCACTCACAAGGCTTTGGTCGGCCCGAGGCTATAGTAGAAGACACTTGCCTAAGGTGCCACGCAGTGGGACTGAACCCGGAACCATGTGGTTGGTAAGCAAGCTACTTACCACGGGTAAAGAAATTTTGAAAGGGTTAATTTAAATGAAATTATTTTACAGACAAGAAAATAATATTTTGAATGCCGTATAGCCTTGAAAACAGCAGAAAGATTGGCTATTTTACTCTTATAAGATGGATGAAGTTTGCCAGCAGACAGCTACGTGACTTGTTCCATGGTGATACTACATTCAAAGTTTACTTTCTTATCTGTAAAATACCACATTTGATACTTCCAAAGTTTGTTTATCAAATATTGTCACTTTACAAAAGCTATAATTTACCATTAAAAATGACAGTAAAAAAAACTACTCAGCTGGTATCTGAGAGCTATGGGTTCAAGTCCTGTTGCCATCTGCTGACAATTTTTTTCATCTTAAAAGGCTAAAATAGCTAATTTTCCTGCTGTTTTCACAGCTTTACTGCTTTTGAAATCTACTTTCTTGTCTGTAAAATATCAAACACATTCAATAATTCCAAAGTTCGTTTATAAAATGCTGCTAAGTTCAATTAATTTCTTGTGTAGGCACAAGGCCCGAAATTTTGTGGGGTGGTATCTGATGATTATATCAGCCCTAGTACATGACTGGTATGCATTTTATTATATTGATCCCAGAAGAATGAGAGGCAAAATTCACTACAGTGAGATTTCAGCTTTTCAAAATTAAATTTAAAGAATTGAGTGAAATTGACCTAATTAGGACGTAAGGCCACGTCAAAAACTAGGATATATGGTTGAGATGTAATTAAGGCTTGCTTGATGTCAGACAGTTGAAAATTATCCAACTTAGGAGAGAAAGTAAAAGACCAATCCTGATTTGGCCTTAAATAAACTCAGAACATTAATAAATATTATCCAGTGATTCAATTGAGGACACATGTGGTGGGCGAGAACTGTCAGAGCATTTGAAACCTATACAGGACATGAAATTTTACCCCATTAAATATTTTGTTTGAAACCTATGGCATGACAAATTAGAATTTTCTCTCTAATGAGGAAACTTTCATTACTTAAGCATCAGTTGAAAATATAGCATTTTTTAAAAATTTTCTTAACAGTAGGTTAGAATTCCTTGTCAACATCATACTGTGTCTTGGTGGTAAAAATATGAAAATTTCTTTTAGTACAGTGCAACATTCCATTCTGAGATATTGCACTTTTCTTATAGAACTGCCTTCCTTCATACATTATAGCCACTCAAAGCCCAGAACCAAACAACATCTACAGTTCTTTTCCCTCAAAGACACAATAATTTAGAACCTCCCCACTCCAATTTACAATGGAATTTTCTCTTTCTTTAGTTGTTACTAATCTCTTGTAATTCCTAATTGAATACTAATAACCTACTTATCTGCCCCTTGTTGAAATACCAAGAAAACATCCTTAGATTACTGAATCTACCCAGTAAAACCATTAAGCATAAACAAACTTCTATACAATCCTCCAGACTGAGATTATTTTCATCTTTAACCCTTTAGTGTTCAGATTGCTCTCTCAAATGCATGGCATTTTATTCACATTGGTTTGAATTATTCATGCATAATCTTGTAACTTTGGGATTTTGATGATGTGATTTGTTATTTTTAGAATGACATTGAAGAGTTGGTGTAAGAGGCCAGATCTAGATGATTTCGGCATAAAACAAGTAGAAAATTTGGGCTGTATTATGGCCTGTTAAAATGCTAAAGGGTTAACAAAATGCTTCATTTAATAAAATGTTTAATTAATGTCACAGGTTATGCCATGCTGAAGGTTTCTAAAAAGAATGAAATAGTATGATAAACGATTACCACTGACCAGAAATTTAAAGAACTTTGTATTAAGTAAATTATATATATATATATATATATATATATATATATATATATATATATATAGATTTAATCAAAAGATTAAATGTGGTACTTAAAATGTTTGAGGCACCAGAATTTGGTAGGATAAAGACCAAAAACAAAATCAAGAGATTTGGTGAATAAAATTTGAAGCTAAGCAACAAAAATTCAATAGGTTATAGCAGTACGTACGTTTCGTACAAGCTCCATTTATTCATGTAGTGAGAACACCACAGAATGTACAATGAAAATGTACTCCTCAGCTGCATAATGGAATTTCATTTTAGAAAGTCATTTCGAAGATGTTTGCAAAAAACAAGAGTAACATATATATATATATATATATATATATATATATATATATATATATATATATAAATATATATACATATATATGTGTATATATATACATATATATGTGTATGTGTGTGTGTGTGAATTTTATGCACCTTTTCCTTTTAATGCCTAAATTTTAAATTCAAATCTTTGATCCTGCATTGTAATGTGACAAAAATGATTATTTCCCATGTAATATCTGTAACCCTCAGAGGGACCATATGTGTTTAGAAAAAAACAAAAACTTCTATTTGATAGAATCTACCAAAACTATGGACTCTGAATCTTTACAGAGTCAAGAATGGTTTTACCACAAGTCTGTCACATACAATTAGAAAAAAAAAAAAATTACTTGTTTTTTTAATTTTTACTGGTTCCTATCCATTTATTTCATGCTCTTATGGGTAGAGTGTTTGTCTTGTTATTGTTGTTGCTATAGAGACTGGTTGCTTGCCCTTCATTACTGTAAAACTCTCAAACACGAACAATAGAAAACAACAGTTAAGCAATGGGTGTAATGCAAGGATTTTAGTAAGACCTGAACTTATGACTATATTGTGAGCAGGAGTGGCTGTGTGGTAAGTAGCTTGCTTCCCAACCACATGGTTCCGGGTTCATTCCCACTGTGTGGCACCTTGGGCAAGTGTCTTCTACTATAGCCTGGGGCCAACCAAAGCCTTGTGAGTGGATTTGGTAGATGGAAACTGAAAGAAGCTTGTCGTATATATATATGTGTGTGTGTGTGTGCGTATATGTTTGTGTGTCTGTGTTTGTCCACCCAACATCGCTTGACAACCGATACTGGTGTGTTTACATCCCCATAACTTAGTGGCTCGGCAAAAGAGACCGAAGGACTAAGTACTAGGCTTACAAAGAATAAGTCCTGGGGTTGATTTGTTCAGCTAAAGGCAGTGCTCCAGTATGGCCACAGTCAAATGACTGAAACAAGTAAAAGAGTAAAAGAGTAGTTGGACATTAAAAAAAAAACATAATGGATGGAAAACAAGAAAAAACCCCAAAACCCACACCAACTGGAAGGTCGAACTCCAATTCTTCTAAACAAGGGTTAAGGTAAGGATAAAAACTTATCTTACCCAGAGATTCTGCCTTATTGCATGGTAAGTTCTGAGTTCCAAGGAAATTATTGTTGATTCAAATTGGCAAAAAGTAATCCGAAGGGGAATTTGCAGAAGTTAATTTACCTCTACCCCAACCTCTAAACCATCTGTCACCTGCCCCACGCACTCTTACAAGACCACCCCCTCTCCTTCCCCTCTAATCTACTGTCCTTATCCTCTCTTATTCCCACCTTCTTGTAGCTTGAGGGTTTGCTCTGGCACCCCACTACTATCATCTTCCTCTTCACTGTTCCCACCCACCCCTATATGATGTTGGGTACCTATGTATCTCCTCTATAGCAATACACCTGTGTTCATCCCTCACTCATCCATTACTCTCTTAACACCTTCCATAAGGTCACCTCCCACTCACAAATACCCTCCCCCCATGAAGTCAAGGGGGGGGGCTTTCCTGTTCTTCTGCCTTGCAAGTTACTTGGTGACCTCAGTAGTGCAAATGTCCTGAGAAGAGCACCGAGTACACCCTGTAAAATGGCTGGTGTTATGCAAATGACCACATCCCTATTTAATAAGGACACTAATGAGCAAAAGACATTTGATGAAGTCAAATTGGCAATGCTTAATTAAGCAATTGATCCTTTCTGAACAGACTCTCTTACCATATTTATCATCACCACCACCACCACCACCAGCAGCCTCTTCTCATCCTCATCTTCCCCCACCACCATTATCATCATCACCATTTTCATCACCTTCATCATCATCACAATCACCAATACCCCCCCCCCCCCGCAAACACACACACCACCACCATCATCTTTTCACTTCTGCTTTCCGTGCTAGCATGGGTTGATTGGGTCACTGCCGCTTTTCTTGACAGGCCGAAAAGATGCCTCACTCCCAACTTTCACCTTTGCCTAAGTTTCCATGGCTGGATGCCTTTCTAAACACACACGGACGCATATATGCAGATATATATCCACACACTCACAAAGAGACAGAAAGAGAAAGAGTGAGACATACGCACATATATGTATATGCAAATACACACACATATATAAATAACTGGTTTCTCATATTTGGTAAATGATTTTTATTTTCAATACAATAATAATACAACCAACACTCAAATATTTGGCTATATATATATATATATATATATATATATAGACATACATATATATATATATATATATATATATATATATATATATATATATATATATATATATATATGTTATAGATATATTTGTTTAATTCTCTCTCTCTCTCTTTAATCTCAGGAAATATATTGTTTTTAGTTTCTTATCTACTTCACATTAGATTAAAACGGCAATATTCCGCAACCCAATAATATATATCAACGCTGTAATCGATAGTAAACATACTGAGTCATAAGCGATAGCTTACAGATTGCGGATCAGGTTTACATGAAATATAAGACAGGCTTTCATGGTATATAATTACATATAATTATAAAGTGATTTATGGAATGCAGTCAAATAAACAATATAAACACTTATGAGAGCGTATGAATATAGATGTGTGTGTGTGTGTGTGATGGAGGTTGGGGGGGGGGTCGATGCAGGGTGATGGAGTTGGTGGGAGGTGGGGAGAGGTCAAAGAGGTTGGTTATTTTTTGGCTTCCTTTTTTTTTGAGGTTAAGATTTGTTAGCTGTGATACAGAAAGAACATAGGTAAGATGTACTACAACATGACACAACAGATTTACTACCACCACCACCACCACCACCACCGACAACAACAACAACGCTACCACCACCACCAAGACTACCACCGTTACCATCACTACTACCATGAGTATTTCTACTATCACCAACACCACTACGACCACAAGTAACTCCATTAACACCACTACTACTAACACTAGTACCATTGTTACTATCACCACCACCACCACCACCACAACTGCTGCTGCTACTACTATGGCTATTACTACCGGTACTATCACTACTGCGACCACCACTTGTACCTCAACCACAATCACCACGACTACCACCACTACTACTACTATTACCTTGTACTACTACTATTAGTTGTACCTCAACCACCATCACCACCACCACCACTACTACTACTACTACTACTACTACTACCACCACCACCACCACCACTGCAACCGCTGCTACTACTACTACCACCTCTACCACCAGACCACTAACACTACAACAACTTGTACTATTACTGCCACCACTACAAACACACCACTTCCACAACCACCACCATCACCACTACAATCGCCACCACTACCCCTCTCTATAACGGTCGTAGTGATATTATTTCACCAGACCATATAATAAATATTGTTCATTAGTTTCCATCATGTTATTAACTACTAATTACAATTTTTATTGTCTACTTCAACGGCTATAATTAGTACAAAACAGTCACATCTCGTTATATATATTGGCCTCCTCGACTCCTCCACCCCCACGCTTAACCAAAATATTTTAATAAATTCATTTTGGGAGAAGAAGGCAGTGTCTGTCACCCACAAAACTGTTTTCTAGAATCACAGACAGCCTATACTGCACCTAGAGAAGTGCTACTTGACTGAGTGGCACTCAATCACTAAGGAACACACCCCTTCCCTCTTACTCTTAAGTATACTGCCTCCCCACCTCTTACCGTCTTTCTGTAGCACCCAGTACACTCTGTGAAGTGGTTGGCTTTAGGGAGGGCATCCAGCTGTAGAAGCTGTGCCAAACTAGGCATTAGAGCTTGGCATGACATCCTCTGGATCACCAGCTTTAGTCAAACTGTCCAACCCATGCTAGCATGGAAAATGGACTTTAAATGATGATGCTAATGAAACATTGGTAACTGATGAGGAATTAGCAACATCCCAATTTCCTGTGTGAATTTTCCATTTGTTCCTTTGCTGTGTTTCTCTTTAAAATTCGGAATTCATTATATGTGTGTGTGAGTGTGTATATGTGCATGCATGTGGTATTGTTGTTGTTGGCACTCCATCGCTTATGACATCGCTTACAGCCTGCCCGTGAAATTAATGTGCAAGTGGCTGAGCACTCCACGGACACGTGTACCCTTAAAGTAGATCTCGGGGGATATTCAGCGTGGCATAGTGTGACAAGGCTGACCCTTTGAATTACAGGCACAACAGAAACAGGAAGTAAGAGTGAGAAAAAATTGTGGTGAAAGAGTACAGCAGGGTTCGCCACCATCCCCCTGCCGGAGCCTCGTGGAGCTTTAGGTGTTTTCCGTTCAATAAACACTCACAACGCCCGGTCTGGGAATCGAAACCGCGATCCTATAACCGCGAGTCCGCTGCCCTAACCACTGGGCCATTGTGCCTCAACGCATGCATGTGTATACATACACATATTAACACACATGCACACGTATACGTACATACATACATATATATATATATATATATATATATATATATATATATATATATATATATGTATATATTCCATCCCTTCCACTTCACTACTTTCATTTTCAAGTCCTAAAGGAAATCATTTTCCATTAGTGTTACTTCTACATGACTTGTCTCAACGCTGTCTCAAAGCCGTAAGGCCTTTCTTTATTTATGTGTATATTTATACTTGTACCAACTCCCAGCGTTGCTTGCTTGTTTTTGCCTCCATCCCTTACATTCAGTCACTTACTCCCAGCAGATTTTTGCAGTCGTCACCACCAAAATGAACAATCATACTGTTAAAGGCGTGAAACTGTAATGATTTTTGAACGATAAGTGATGTGGGGGAAAACTGTTCATCTCTTGTAAGTCAATTTTCTGTGTGCCTCTTTGTCGTCCTACTGTGCAATTTTTGAATCTATCTGTCTATTTATCTACCTATATCATGTGCATAGGTCCATATATATGTATGTATATGTTCGTATATCTAAGTATTCGTATGTTGTATATATATATATTTGTATTTATGTGATATCTGAGTATATTCACTGATGAAGGCAGAGCATTTCTCATGGAGGGCCAGAAATCAGGGATCTGGAATTATCCAGTAATTTTTTGCTAGTTTATTTTGTCTCTTTTTCTTCTCTCCTGGTTCTGTATGAACATTTAATATGGTTTTAGAGTCAATTTTGGCTGCTATATCTAGCATGGTGGTATCTCTTAGATACCCTTAATTATAGTTTTATATATATATAGATACATAAATAGACAGATAGATAGATAATTAGATACATATGCATATATATACACATGTACGTATATATATATACATACACATATGTATATATAAAACAAGAAAAAGAATGGAGATAATGATATCTTTAATTGGTGATTACACCATACATCCATACATTATCGCCAATCATTTCTGTTGTGCCAGTATATTTAGATGCAGGACAAGGTATAGAATACCAATCACATTAATGTATCTGAAAATATCTAACACAATGTTATCAAGGCAATCCAAAATGAGCTAAATTCAAAGTGAACTAAGAAAGTATCTCTAACAGATGAATGCATACAAATAAAAACAAACTTATATATATGTGTGTGTATATATATATATATATATATATATATATATATATAAAGATAAATTAGAGAGATACTATTGACAATCCAATAATTTATTTATATTATAATATTACATGATATACTATGAATATAATATAATATAATATCATATAATATAAACAATTATTTAAAAAAACCCCAAAAAACCAACAAGTTGTTTATACTCATACATTTTCTGACATATATACACAATAACAGTTCCCTTATATATATAAGTCACTTTAGGGGCATGGTTTAAAGATAGACGAAATTCCATGTGAAAGGACGGCTGGACTGTAAAATTAATTCAAATGTCTATGTATTATGAGCATGAGCGTTAACTATTCAATCATACATCAATTACAAATTTCCTCAGTTTGTTACTTATATATATATGTAACACATGGTATAATTATAAATAGGGCAAATTTTAACCATTTCTATATATATATATATATATATATATATATATATATATACATATATATAAAATTAGTGTTCATTTATACACAAAAGAAGTGACCCTTAACAGGCAGCCTTACACACTAGAAGGAGCAGTCAAAACGATCATAACCATATTTAAGAGCAATTTCAAAGGGAATAAAAAACAGAGTGGCTGTAAAAAACAAGGTAAAAGTTTTTATTTTTCATTCCCTTTGAAATTACTCTTAAATGTGGTTTTTGTCATTTTGACTGCTCCTTCTATTGTGTAAGGTTGCCTGTTAAGGGTCACCTCTTTTGTGTTTAAATGTACACTAATTTTATATGGAGAATAAGTTGTCTATTGACTTTTTATACAAGCTAGGCCACTCGTAGTGAAATCTCTAAAATATTCGCTACCCTATATTTTACGTGTATGTGTGTGTGTGTGTGTGTGTATATATATATATATATATATATATATATATATATATATATATATATATTCATTCTTTTATTTTGTTAACTGTTTCAGTCATTTGATTGTGGCCATGCTGAGGATTTTAAACTTACAACAGCTGTATCAGTAGAATGTTATTGATGTATCCATAGATTACATCACAACATATAAACCACCATCTTCAGATAAAGTTTTAAACAGGTATCAAACAGGGGAGATAATACATCAATCGTGATGAATCCAGTCAACATTATTGGCACCAACACTTAAAGCATTCATTGTTTCACCTCACTATGAACCCTATATTTTTGTTCATAACCATTTCTGGAATCCTATGTGGTGATGTGTCTAGATTCTACTGAATCCTATAACTAATCTATATATATCATTATTACATCCACATATCAAAGCTTACAAGGGTCAAAAAGAATTTGCTGAGGTTGATTTCCTACAGCTGGATGCCTTTCCTGTGGTCAGCCCTCAGCTGTTTCAAAGGTATATAATATTTTCCAGTAGCTAGACATATTTTCATGGAAGATTGGAAACAAAGGACACTGCTTGCATAACAGTGACATTTGTTTACAATAAACACATGCAGTCAAGGCAAGGAAATAGTAACACACACACACACACATACATAAATTTATATACGACAGGCTTCTTTCAGTTTCTGTTTATAAAATCCACCCACAAGGCTTTGGTTGAACCAGGGTTATAGCAACAGATATTCACCTAAGGTGCCATGCATTGGGATTGAACTTGAAACCTTGTGGTTTGGAAGAAATCTTACCACCACACAGCCATGCCTGTACCTCATATGTGTGTGTATTCACTTTCCCAAGAATCAAACTAATACACCTGCTTGTTGTTCATACACCTGTCTTTGTCTTTTGTTTTTCTGTAAATTTCAACTATACACATATATAAAATTCGACCTTTAACTGTCTTCTTGCATTTCATTTCCACTACATATAATCTATTTCCATGCTTTTAAGCTTTATTCCCATTCATCTATCACACTGTATTTCTCCACTCTTAATTTTCTGTCAATTTCTTTCTTTCTTCTCCTTCTCTTTCTCTAAATTACCTTTGACATTAAATCTATTGATGGTTTTTTTTAAAAAAATAACTTGCCAGCATTCCCCTTCATTATATACGCAGTAATCACATTTGGTTAAAATGGTTTATTGATGTGTTTTGTTTCTCTTTTTTTCCCTGATAAGATGATTGCATTGTTTTACATTATTTTATTCTTTCCGGAATAATATCAATGTTTTCTTTGAAACATATGTCGGAAGCATAAAGATTTGAATAACACCTGCATTTGACTCCATTTCTTAATTTATATATATATATTTATATAAATAAAACGACATGTTGGAAAGGGAAGCTAAAGTCAAACTATTTCATGAAAAGTATATACAACTGAACCTTTTTCAAAGAATTTTTTCCTCCCTCACACACTATGCCTGGCTCTCACTCCCCAATCCTGTCCTCATGGCCCTGTTCCTCTGTATCAACGCTATCTGGTAGCCGCATCAACTCTATATACACCCAGATTTTTGCCACTCACTCACCCACCTCCACACTCTTTAATTAGGCTTCCTTCACAATATCCTACCATTTATATTATGGCATTTGAACCTCAAGGGTATGCCCTGACACTTCCCACCATCTACATTTCTCTCTTTCTTTGCTCAACCATCCCATTCATATTCTGATCCCCATTCCTTATGAGTATGCCCAACACTTTGCCACCATCTCTATCCTGCTGTCTCCCACTCTCTTTCTCTCCTTCTCTTACACTTCCCTTATGTTGGGTAACCACGTATTTCCTTTGTGGCAAGGTACCTGTTTCTGCCTTCATTCCTCATCTCTCTCCAGCTGGGTAACCTTGTATCACCTCTACAGCAAAACACCGGTTTCTTTCTCTCTGCCTCATTATAACCTTTCATCATCTGATACAAGATCACTTCCTCCAATGCCCCCCCCTCCCCGCTCAAAAGATTTTTGTTTTGTCTCGCAAGTACTTGGTGACCCTGTCAGTGCAGGTGCCACTTAAAAGCACCCAGTCACACTGTAAAGTGGTTGGCATTTGGAAGGGCATCCAGCTGTAAAAACCTTGCCAAAACTAACCTCGCCTGTGCTGGTGCCATATAAAAAGCACTGAGTCCATTCTGCTGAGTGGTTGGCAATTGGAACGGCATCCAGCCGTAAAAATCCTGTCAAAACAGTCACAGAAGACTGGTGCAGGCTTCTGCCTGGCCAGCTCTTGTCAAACCGTCCCACCCATGCCAGCATGGCAGGCAGACGTTAAAAAATGATGATGATGATGATGATACACACACACATATCATCATCATCATCATCATCATCGTTTAACGTCCGCTTTCCATGCTAGCATGGGTTGGACGATTTGACTGAGGACTGGTGAAACCGGATGGCAACACCAGGCTCCAGTCTGATTTGGCAGAGTTTCTACAGCTGGATGCCCTTCCTAACGCCAACCACTCAGAGAGTGTAGTGGGTGCTTTTACGTGTCACCCGCACGAAAACGGCCACGCTTGAAATGGTGTCTTTTATGTGCCACCCGCACAAGCCAGTCCAGGGGCACTGGCAACGATCTCGCTCGAAAATCCTACAGGAGCCAGTCAGGCGGTACTGGCAACGGCCACGCTCAAAATGGTGCATCTCATGTGCCACCCGCACAAGAACCAGTCCAGGGGCACTGGCAACGATCTTACTTGGCTTGCCGGGTCTTCTCACGCACAGCCCATTTCCAAAGGTCTCGGTCCGTAGTCATCGCCTCGGTGAGGCCCAATGTACGAAGGTCTTGCCTCACCACCTCAGCCCAGGTCTTCCTGGGCCTACCTCTTCCACGGGTTCCCTCAACTGTTAGGGTGTGGCACTTTTTCACGCAGCTATCCTCCTCCATTCTCACCACATGTCAATACCAGCGCAATCGTCTCTCTTGCACGCCACAACTGATGCTTCTAATGTTCAGCTTTTCTCTCAAGATACTTACACTCTGACGGGTATTCACATTGACATTACACATCCAACGGAGCATACTGGCTTCATTCCTTGCGAGCTTAAGTATGTCCTCAGCAGTTACAGCCCATGTTTCACTGCCATGTAGCATGGTTGTTCGTACGCATGCGTCATACAGTCTGCCTTTTACTCTGAGTGAGAGTCCCTTTGTCGCCAGCAGGGGTAAGAGCTCTCTAAACTTTGCCCAGGCTATTCTTATTCTAGCAGCTACACTTTCAGCGCACCCACCCCCACTACTAACTTGGTCGCCCAGATAGCGGAAGCTATCGACTACCTCTAGTTTTTCACCCTGGAATGAGATAGAAGTTGTTTCCTGTTTGTTTGCAGTCTTTATTGCACCTGAACATCTGCCACAAACAAAAACTAACTTGCTAGTTAACCTGCCTTTGATGTTGCTGCACCTCTTATGTGTCCATAGCTTGCACCGGGTACATCTTATAGAGTTACTACCTACTCCTTTTCTACATACTGAGCAGGGCCATCTACCTGAAGGGGTTTGTGTTTTATCTACCTTCCTACTTATTAGGATTTTGGTTTTAGCTAGGTTGACTCTAAGGCCCTTCAATTCTAGACCTTGCTTCCACACCTGAAACTTCTCCTCTAGTTCTGATAGTGACTCCGCAATTAGGGCAAGGTCATCAGCATAGAGGAGCTCCCAGGGGCAACCTGTCTTGAACTCCTCTGTGATTGCCTGGAGGACTATGGTAAATAATAGGGGGCTGAGGACGGAACCTTGGTGGACCCCTACCTCTACCCGGAATTCATTGCTGTACTCATTTCCAACCCTCACCTTACTGGCCGCATCTCTGTACATGGCTCGCACAGCTCTCACTAGCCATTCTTCTATCCCAAGTTTCCTCATTGACCACCAGATAAGGGATCGGGGGACCCTGTCAAAGGCTTTCTCCATGTCAACGAAAGCCAGGTACAGAGGTTTATCCTTGGCTAGGTATTTCTCTTGCAACTGTCTCACTAGAAATAAGGCATCAGTAGTGCTTTTACCTGGCACGAACCCAAACTGCATCTCATCTAAATTGATTTTATATATATATTGATTTTACATATATATAAATAAATACATATACATATATATATATACATATAAATACATATAACGTGTGTATATATATATATATATATATATATACACAGAGAGAGAGAGAGAGAGAGAAAGAGTGTGGAAGAGAGAAAGAATATATAATGAATAGTTGTCTGTATGCATGTATATATATGTGTGTGTATATGTGTATTCCTTATAAGCATCTTCAATACAGCTCTTAATCCATGTTTACTAACAGCTAAACAAATCATGCACACACACACACACACACATACAACCCAATCCACACTCACACGCACAGACTCACAGTTACTTCCCATCCTGGGGGGCCCTTCCAGAAATCTTTCAATCATTACCATTGCTATTTGTGCAACAACAACAACAACAACAACAACAACAACAGCAACAACAGGCTATATTCAAACGCCAATGGAATATTGAGAAGTGGCATAAACAATTTTCTATATTGTTTTATTACGATTACTGAGGTTTATCTCCTACATTACTGTCACACTAAATATGGAAGCAAAAACTATCGGAATTATGTTATATTGCAATTTCTCATCATATTTTACTACCCGCCACTAATAACAGATAATAGCTGAGTGCATCATCATTATTGTTATCATCATCATCACCATCACCATAATTATTAATACTGTTGTTGTTGTTGTGTGTTATTGCTATCACCACTGGCATCATTGCTGCCGTAATCATCATTATGGTAGATAAGTGTAATGCTATCTTTATATGGAAACCTTTGGGTGTTTGCCTAAGTAATCTATATCCAGATTCTTGGATAAAATTTCTTTTTAAGACATATCATATCCCATTATCATGGAATCGTTGCCATCATCATCATCATCATTACCACCATTGCTGCTACTGCTGATATTGCTACTACTACCACCAACACCACCAACACCAATAGAATATGTAAATGAAATGCCTTGTGGTATTCATATATTTCTGTGTCTTTCATATTTGTCTTTGGGTTCAAATACCAGCCTAGCTGACTTTAACTTTTCATTCCTCCAGGATCAATGAGACTGCTACCAAACATATATATATATATATATATATATATATATATAAAATTATAATTAAGGGTATCTAAGAGAAACTACCATGCTAGATATAGCAGCCAAAACTTGACTCTAAAACCACATTAAATGTTCATACAGCACCAGGAGAGAAGACAAAGAGACAAAATAAACTAGCAAAAAAATTATTGGATAATTCCAGATCCCGGATTTATCCTTATATATATGTGTGTGTGTGTGTGTGTGTGTGTGTGTGTGTGTGTGAGAGAGAGAATCTTGTTCCTTTATTAAGCATTTACCATGATAGTAAAGTAATAAAGAATATTAATTAAGTACTGACAATTATTTAATTTTAATGATATTAGACATTTAGAAGCCTCCAAACTTTGGGTAGCCTCAATCTGCCAGTTTCTCTTTTCTGTCACAAATTGATATTTCTAACTTCTAATATGTGTGTGTGTGTGTGTGTGTATTTGTGTATAAAGGCTACCATAGGTTTCATGTTAAGAAATATCTCAATAATCATCAAACCGATAACATGGAACGTTGGTATTTGTCTCCATTTTTTATTAAAACATGAAAACTATGGCCATGTACAAAATATTATCCCTGCTAAACAAATTCATGCACAAGAACTTCTTGGGAGGTTGGAAACTTTGCATGGACTTCCTGATATATATATATATATATATACATATCAGTAAGATACTGAAAAGTTCCTGAGTTCTTTTACAGGATTTAGAAAAACTGAAGGACCACTGCAATAGGTGTGTGGATCTGAGAGGGGAATATGTTGAATAAAATTATAATTAACAGATCCTCCTGTATTTTCTTTTACCCAAAGTCAGAAACTTTTCAGAACCCTCTCATGTGCATGTGTATGTGTATATATATATATATATATATATATATATATATATATATATATAAGTCAGTAAATAGTGGGGTTGTGTTAACCACACGTGGAGAAATAATAGGAAAATGAAAAAAGAAAGGCAGAATGCTAAACTGGGAGCATATTTTAATAAAGATTTCTTCTAAACTGGAGGCATATTTTAATAAAGATTTCTTCTAACCGGTTTTCATTGGGAAAAGCAAATTATCAAGAAAAAGGAGAATAAAAATGTTTTTTTTACAAAGAAGTACAAAATGAAGAAAATAATATATAAAACAATAATATAAAAAAAATAAATAATAAATATACCCATTCATTATATTGTCTTTGAGCTTTTGAAGTTCAATAGTAGTTCATGTATAAACTGGTAGGAAAAATAAGGATGCATGAGAGTTTTGTTAGGTTTTAAAAAAAGGGTTAAAAGTTTGTGTTAAGCAATATATATATATATATATACATGTTTACCTCCTGGGTCTAATAGAAGGGACGTAGCCCATAATCTCTGCAGGCCATCAGAAACCAGTGAGCTCAATGCCATAATGTTTTGTCCAAGGTGTTGCTAGTTAACATTAACATTTTCAGGAGAGACATGAGCAAGGATGAAAGATTGGCAATGAAAGATTGGCTATAATGGCTTGTGTGGTGTAAGTGGGGTTGGACAAAACAAGAGTGACTTGAGGTAGTGAAAAAAATGGTTCCAGAGTGTTTGAATGGTGGAAGTAAATGAACAGTTAATTCTGCAGTGAAGAGGCCATTATAGTAATGACAGAGAAGATAGGTATTAATTACCAATTACTTTCTACACTGATTATATGAATTAATTAATATCTTTATATTTTGTGACAATTCATTGAGCAAAATATTTTTTCAGGGCACATGGCCCCTGCCCTAATCCCAGTCATGTCTTTATCATCTTCTCTTTCTACTGCCATCTGAGGTCACCATGTTTCTCGTCAAATGCAAGATACCGTCTTTGTTCTTCAATATCCCCACCACCACCAACCCAGCAAGTTACTCAATCACATCTGTAACTGGAGTCATGAAATAAACTCACCCAGCACCCTCTGTAGAGTGGTTGACATTAGGAAGGGCATCCAGCTGTAAAAACCATGCCAAAGCAGACAGCAGAGCTTGGCATAGTTCCTGGCAGTTACTTTCAAGTCCTTCCACCCATGCCAGCATGGAAAAGCAACTTTAACTCTTTAGCATTCAGCTTTCTCTATCAAATGTATTGCTTATTTATTCATATTATTTTTAATTAATCACAAATTACCTCGTAGCTACAAGATTTCAATGATGTGATTGTATACTTTTAGAATGACATTGTAGGCTAGGCGCAAGTGGTTGCATCTGGACAGTTTGAACATAAAACAGGGAGAATATTTGGGCCTGGTATGGTTGGTTTAAATGCTAAAGGGTTGATGATGATGATGATGAGGACTGTGTAGTTAAAAGGTCTGCTTCTTAGTCGACATGGTTTCATGTTCACTTTCCCTGTGCACCACTTTTGGCAAGGGTCTGCCATTTCTGAAATGTTGTCAGTTTTTGCTGTCAACAACTTGCCTGCTGGCTCTGCCCTTTCAGTGCAGGGATTAAGAGATCTTTTACTTGTAAGATAGGTAAGGGTTAACACCTACATTATGGTCAGGATTAACACTAGATTGAAGTTATACCTTACTAATATATATATATTCATCTAACCCATGCTAACATGAAACAACTGAAGTGAATGAATATTATTCAATTTTCATCAAGGAACTTGCCAAAACTCCTATAAGAATCTGCCACAACTTTGCAACTTAGTCCTGCTGCATATCAGCAGATAGATTATACACTATTTTAGTGTTTCTCTTGAGAATTCTATGACAATAAATCTAACTTACTTTCATTAATGTCAGGTAAAGACCAATTCCATCCAAAGCTGATGAGAATCTGTGACCTGGTACTATATGGTTATGATGGAGTGGGTGGTGACTAAACAGGGACCCTCCTAGGCTTGCCTTGTGTGGAGGGTATGTGGGTAGAATTAAGAAATTAAAAGCTGCTAAAGGTGGAGGAGTTCCTAGAGAACCAACGGCATCCATGTCTTGGAATGGAGATGGGGGTTACTCTAGGATTACTAATTCCAAGGGAACAGTTGAAGAAATTACAATAATGGTTAGTTCTATAGTTGGCTGGTTAAAAGTATGTAATGGAGACCGGAAGAAAAGATTTAGAGAGGGGAAGAGGAAAGAGGGAGAAAGAGAAAGAGAGAAGAGAGAGGTGGAGGGAAGAAGAGAAAAAGAGTATGTGCATATATATATATGTCTGAATGACAGTATAGATATGTGTGTGTGTGTGTGTGTGTGTGTGTGTGTGTGTGTGTGTGTGTGTGTATGTGTGTGTGTGTGTAGTAGATAAGTTATACATATTTGAAGTAGTGTTCTCCAACTGGTAATATCACTTGACTTGTCATCAAAGCCCCCTTGTCTCAGGGGATGGGGATTCAAATTTTGTTGCTGCATCCTGCTTGTCCATTCCATGTTGGTAAAGACTGGTAACTGATTAAATTAACCACCACCTCCTCCTCCTCCTCTGCCCGTATTTCACTGCTGTTTTATTTTATCAAACCTGGAAGAATGAAAAGCTAAGTTAACCACAGCTGAAATTGCTCACTACCTAAAGAGCCAGAACAAGGTATTTTGTCTGATGCTCTACCAAGTCTGGCAATCCACTGTTCTGAATAACAAAATCTACAATCTTTCAGAGTTCAGCCTCTTTCTCTCTCTCTCTCTCTTACTCCATCCACCCATCTATCTGTCTGTCTGTCTGTCTGTCTATCACTCCCTGTCCATCCATCCGTCCGTCACTCTCTGTATATTTACTAATCTCTCTCTCTCTCTCACTATCTTCCCTATCCATCTTTCAATCTCTCTCTATCTCTCTCACTATCTTATCAATCAGTCTGTCTATCTTTCTCATTTGTAATCAAGTCTTTCTCTCTCTGTCACATGAACAGTCAACACCATAACACCCCACAGGATCTTACAACATTCATTTCCACTAACATTTCTAGTGATGCAACCATTTTCCATGTAACATGGAATCCAAATTCCTTACTAACCTTCAGCTCTTACCATTCCTTACCATCTTCCATATTCTCCCTGATACCATCTTGCTCTATTCACACATTACATGGTTGACAGATTTGCATACTTTAATACACATCTGACATAATCTCACCGCCACCAACACCATCTACCAATATTTGTTTTAATTGCTTCATCTTGGACAGCAACAATAAGGCTTCTCTCTTCTCCTTTCTTATGTTGGCCATTTTTTTCAATCAAGTTCATTGTTCATCTCCTGTTGTGTCTTCTGTTGATCCAACAAACCGTTCATACAATTCCTTTTGTTTCTAGTTTTCTATTCTTATTTCGTTTTACCATTTTCTCTTTTGTTTGTAACTCATTTTTCTCCCATGTATTTACTTGGCTCTGTGTATAAACATTTCCTCATTTCTTTCATCATATAATTGCTAAGTGTAGAATGTCAACTTTGTTTTATCTATATATTTATTTATTATTTTTTGTTTCATAGTGTAAAGAAAGGCCAAGCAATATCTCAATATTGATATTTTCCAGGTGTCAATCCCTTTAATAATGGTCCTTTTATTTAATACTGTTTTTAAGACATACCCCCCACCACCACCACCACCACACCTTTTCTATTCTTCTCTAATTTTTACCTTTCATTTCCTCTTTCATCCTGAAATACAATCAAATATTCATAACCTTCCTCTACTTCCACCTTCCTCTTTTCCCACCTCCTCTTCTTCGTCCTCCTCCTTCAGTGGTCTTACTATCTTGTTGTGTGTCTCCAGGTCATCTCCAATCAAGCAGATATAAGATCAAGATTATTCCAGTCGTGACCATCCCATCATTTCTGCAAGACACAGTGAAACCAGGGCTAACTTTTCCATTTTTTCAACAAGTGCTGGGCGTGATTTTGAGTGGTACTTAAATATGGTTTCTACTTAATCGAATAATGACATGCAGACTACTTCCTTAGTTTGCCTTATTGCCTTGTTGTTATTGTTACTGCTCTGATCAAGTAGACCAAGGGTTAAAGACATCCCAGCAGGCAAACACCCTACATTTGATATGTGAAGTGCTCTCCCATCAGAAGACGAAATAGGAACTTTCAGCTTCTACTGAAAGACCTACACAAATGATTTGTTTATAGTGACCAAATGTATGTGCCACACATTAGTTCACCTACCCCTCCATCAAACCATCATTGCTTGAACAGGTGAACGGTGTACCACATGTCAGGTGTCAAAGTGATTACAACGCAACATGAGATGAAGTGGTTTGCTCAAGAACACAACGCACCACCTGGTCTAGGAATTGAAACCCTGATCTCGCGATCGTGAGTGCAACACCCTATCCACAAGGCCATGTGCCCTCATTTGCTATACAAGGGTATTAATATAAAAGGCAGCGAGCTGGCAGAATCGTTAGCATGCCGGGCAAAATGCTTAGTGATATTTCGTCTGCTGTTACATTCTGAGTTCAAATTCTGCCGAGGTCTTCCATCTTTCCGGGGTCGATTAAGTACCAGTTACGCAGTGGATTCAGTGCAATTGACTTAATCCCTTTGTCCGTTCTTGTTTGTCCTCTCTATGTTTAGCCCCCTGTGCGCAATAAAGAAATAAATATTAACATAAATAAATCTTCTCATCTATTCTCAGAGCATTTTCAAAGTCTTCTAGTTTCTTTAAACTACGACACATGTTCTTGTATGGTTTGGTACCTACAGCTGGCATTCCACTGTTTACAGTGACAAAAGGGTTCCAGTTGATTCAACCAACTGAACATCCTGGTCATGAAATTAACATACAAGTGGTTGAGTATTCCACACTATATTCCTCTTTTGTAATCAAGTCTTTCTCTCCTTGTCACATGAACAGTCAACACCATAACACCCCACAGGATCTTACAACATTCATTTCCACTAACATTTCTAGTGATGCAACCATTTTCCATATTGTCCCTGATACCATCTTGCTCTATTCACACATTACATGGCTTAATGTAGTTCTCAGGGAGATTCAGCATGACACAGAGTGTGACAAGGCTGGCCCCTTTGAATTACAGGTACTACTCATTTTTGCCAGCTGAGTGGACTGGTGTAACATGGAATAAAGAGTCTGGCACAAGGACAGAATGCATATGATTGAACTCACGATCTTACGATTGTGAATTGAGTATCCTGTCCACCAATCCACACACCTTCGCCAGATTAGTAATTATTATTACGGACAAGTAATACTTGTAGTCACTTTAACATGGTTGTCTGTTCAAGTGGACTCTATTGCAATTTTTTTAACCTCAAGAGTCCGTTTGAACAGACAGCCATGATTGAAGTCATCATCATCATCATTGTCGCTTAACATCCACTTTCCATGGTGGCATGGGTTGGATGGTTTGACTGAGGACTGGCAAGCCAGAGGGCTGCACCAGTTTCCAGTCTGATCTGGCAAAGTTTCTACAGCTGGATGCCCTTCCTAATGCCAATTAGGAATGCTATATTAGAAGAGACTTTCCCAAGGTGTTAACACAGTGGGACTGAACCCAGAACCATGTGGTTGGGAAGCAAGCTTCTTAGCACACAACAACCCCTGGGCCTCTCTATATATTTTCCCTCTCCAACCCATACTGATATCTCCATATATTGTTTCATAGAATACTAAACCAAACGAAGATGGCTCGATATAGTTAAAGTGATTATAATCATTATATTCATAATTATGGTAGTGATATTTTTAACGAAAGGACAGCACATTTATATAATTAATGAAGCCAGGAATAGTTTGCTTCTTCACAAATATATGTATATGCTAACTTCTTTCGATGAAATGTAAAGGTCAACAGAACTGGTCCTATTGTTTTTTTATTCTATTCTTATTGCATATATATTTCATGTTTTTATTTAACTAGGGTCATATTATCAGCGTTTTCCATTTTATCTTATTCTAGTTTTCGATTCCTTATTCTTTTATTCTTGTCTTCTTTATTCTATAGTTTATATGAGAAGGATTCTTTTATTCTGTCTCTATTCCTTATGGAAATGGATGGAATGCTACAACAAAGTGTATTGTAATAG
>NC_142949.1:11601098-11688598 GCF_046866305.1 Octopus bimaculoides
TTATTAGAGGAACTGGAGAAAAAAAGGACAGCAAGAATCACAAGAAACCAATGCAAGGCTAGAAAGAAAGAACTCAAAGAAGGTAAAATAAAGCAGAAGGAAAAAATAAAGAAAGGCTTTGGAAAAGAAAGATGATGAATAACTAAAAGATGGTGAAATGGAAATGTAGAGGAAAAACAAGAGGAGGAGGTTAATTGCTGGAGAGAGATCTGGGGTTCTTACTGTTTCCAAAATTGAAGAAAATAGCATCAGTACAAGACAAAGAAATGTAAATGTTATTCAAAATGGAAGAATTGCAAAAATTGAAGAAAATGGCATCAAGACAAGAGAAAGAAATCTAAATATTTCTTTGATTCATATTGAAATTTTCAATAATTTCTATTCTTCAAAACAGAAGAAATGTAAGAATTTAAAATAAGAAAAACAACACTTTTATTTCAGATGAATATTTATTGCATCCTTCAAATGGTCCAGGGATTTTTTTGTAATTTTGAAGAGTTAAACACTTCTTAGGGAGTTCTCTTCCTCAGATGGTAAATTCCATAACAGCTGTCATAATGGTAAAATCTTATTATCCAACTGAAGAGAGAAAAACCATTACATCTTTGGAATTTAATGAGTAGCCAAAGGAATCCTAATTATTAAAAAAACTTCAAAACAACATCTTCAGATCTTACAATTCAACACTTTTACTTCATTGGGAGCTCACAAATAACTGATGCTCCAGGGCAATGGGTTGTATTTTATCCATGTTCTCAGCCAATTTCATAGTTACAGGAACAATATTCGTCCTCACAGATAGAGGAGAATCTCAACAATTTCTGCAACTTTGTTGCTGTTGATTCAAAAACAGCCACTGATATTAAATTACAAAATCAGAAGAACAGAAGATACATTCCTAATATTGTGATTCCTTTAAACCAGACCACCAGAGAAAATAATGTTAATGGTTTCGTGAATAAAATGTTTGGGAGAAGATGGACGTGAAGAAGAATCACAAGAAGTGTCCAAGCATTGCCAAGAGTGAAATATGGTATTTAATGTCAGGAATCAATATACTCCTTTGTCCCCAGTACCCATATAAAATTTTCCTCTGCTGCAGGGAAGTAGCACTGCCCACTGATGGACAGTAATATGGAGTTAATGATGATTTCTGTTAACACCCACAGCAATGAGGAATTAGCATCGTTAAGAACCTGGAACCATATGGTTGAGAAGCAAGCTTCTTACCACATAGCCATTCCTGTGCCTATATATATGAAGTTGTTTTACATGAAATGTCGTATTTGAAAGGTAACAATAACATGTTTCAGAAGTTTTAGAGAACTGATTTATTTAATCAAAGCATGATTCATGTTCATTTATGATGTTTACCCAACGTTTCTCTATGTCGTGTATTCCATCTTTAAAAAAAAATTCATCTTTTGCTGGGATAAACTGTCCGAATGCTTCAATTACCCCTTCTCTATTTAAGAGTGTTTTATTGCTTATGAAAAGCTCAAAATGCTTAAATAAGTGATGATTAGTTGGAGAGATATCAGGAGAATAGGGAGGATGTTGCAAAATCTCATAATTCAGGCTTTGCAACTTTTGGACAGTGGCTTGAGGAATGTGAGGAGGTGCATTGTCGTGGAGCAAAATTGAGCCATCTCTATTCACTAGTCTATGTTGCTTCGTTTTCAAATTTTCATGCATACAATCAATTTCCTGGCAATACGATGTTGCTGTTACTGTTTTTCCTTGTTGCAAAAATGAATAATGAATAACTCCCTCCGCAGACCACCACACAGTGACCACTAACTTTTTAGGGTGCAATGGTGGGTTTGGGTAGTGTTTAGGTGACTCTCCTGCATCTAATCACTGTCCTGTTCTCATCACAAGTAATGATTTGATGCAAAAATGGTCCTTTTCTAATCGAGAAAGCAATAAGGAGCATACTTCGAGGTGTCTGTTTTCTTGAAACTTGTTCAGTTGATGTGGAACAAATTTGTCTGTTTTCTTGACTTTTCCAATTTTTTACAGGGGTCCAAAAACTGATGCGAGATGTTTGGGGCTCTGATGAAACTTTTCAAATCTTTATTCTCAGATTTTGCTCAACCAAAGCATTTAATCCATCATGCCGAATAACTGATTTTGGCCTCACCCTTTGTTTATTTTCAAGGCTATTATTTCCTGAATGAGAGCTTTAGAACCATCTCTGAACAGTTCTGATGTCAACAAAACCATTACCACAGGCCCGCTTGATATTCCGTAGAACTTCTATGGCAGAGTGACCCAGTTTGTACTCATACAAGAAAATCACTCATCATAGTTTTGTTGTTATCATTTTCATAAGGTCTGTAGGCAGGAATTTTGTATACCAATATTGTTGGGAAAGAAAAAGAGTCAAGATTAAATGCAAGCTATACATAATTGAGATTTTTAAACAACTGAAATAACAAGTAATTAAAAATGAGACATTTCATGTGAAACAACCTAATATACATACATACATATATATATATATATATATATATATATTTCGATTTTGGATTTGGTTTGCAAGAGTCTTTATGTGAGTTCATGTGTTGAAGCATGTTCTGTTGTGTCTGGGGAGAGTCATTCTCTTTTGGTGCCTTATAATTTAAAACACTCACCGGTAAAATTTCCACTTATTATTTCTTTTATTTTTCAACAATTTTCGTTGCGTCTTTCAACACAATGAAAATTTTAGAAAAATAAAAAAGAAATAAGTGGAAATTTTACCAGTGAGTGTTTTAAATTATAAGGCACCAAAAGAGAATGACTCTCCCCAGACACAACAGTATATATACATACATACATACATATATATCATCATCATCGTTTAACGTCCGCTTTCTATGCTAGCATGGGTTGGACGATTTGACTGAGGACTGGTGAACCAGATGGCTACACCAGGCTCCAATCTGATTTGGCAGAGTTTCTACAGCTGGATGCCCTTCCTAACGCCAACCACTCCGAGAGTGTATATATGGTTTCAAATATATATATATATATATATATTTATATATATATATATATATATATATATATGGTTTTAAATTTTGGCACAAAGCCCTCAATTTCAGGGCAGGGGAGCAAGTCGATTCCATCAACCCCAGTGCTTGGCTGGCACTTATTTTATTGACCCCCGAAAGGATGAAAGGTAAGGTCAGCCTGGGTGGAATTTGAACTCAGAACACAAAGACAGACAAAATGCCACTAAACAATTCACCCGGTATGCTAACAATTCTGCCAAGCTTGCTGCTTTAAATCAAAGAAATACTGATTTCAAATTTTGGCACAAGGCCAGCAATTTCGGAGTAAACTGGTACTAAATCTATCAACCCTGAAAGGATAAAGGGCTAAGTCAACCATAGCAGAATTTGAACTCAGAATGTAAAGACAGATGAAATGCTGTCGATAAGTTAATATTATTAACACAACCTGTATTAACACCATCCACAGTTAGCAATTAACATTAGCAGTACAATCAATTTATAAACACTTAGAGTAGCGGGCTGTTAATGTTATTAGCGCCATCTACCATTTCTTAGTGCCAACAGGTTTTGAGGAATGACGTGTATTTCTTGCAAAATCTGTCAAGTAAACGTAAAATGAAAACAAGACCTCTGTAGCTGGTACCTGTAATTCTGTCAGTAAAATATGTGACAACTTCTTAGATGTATGCTGTTCATGATTTCCATTTGTTTCCAAAGCGTGAAGAAATAGCAGTTCTTTCATTAGTAATTTAATCTGAAGACCATCAAATATTTCCTCTTTCGAACAAGTTTTCAACTCTAAGCACACATATTAACACATACTCCCTCTCGCTCTCTCGAACCCCTCTCTCTCTCATTCTCTTTCTCTCTTTCATTCTCCTATTCTTCCTCTCTCTCTCTTAAAGTTTCATTCCTTCACTATTCTTGGTCTCTATCATTATTTTTTTTTTATTTTACTTTGTTTAGTCTTGACTTTCACAAATTGCTTTTCTTGTCAGTAAAATAATTAACTTCTGAAATGAAATAATTTCCTGGCGAGATTGGCAGTGAAACAGCGTTGGAATGGAGATGTTTATAAAGTAGAAGACTAACATGGAACCAGAGAAGCCAGAACAGTGGGGTCTGTAAGCCTGACATTAACAAGCAAAGAACCACAAGTCACTTCTTACTTTCATCTTAGTTTAAACTATCAACCTTTACTGTTTGTTGAGTCTGGACGGACTTCATTGATGATTTGGCTGTTTCTGATGAAGTTTTATTTCATTTTCAGGATGATGCAACACATTATATATACTGCCCCATATAATGTATGGTGCAGGCATGGCAGTGTAATAAGAAGCTTGCTTCCTAACTGCATGGTTCCCGGTTCAGTCCCACTGTGTGGTACCTTGGGCATGTGTTCTCAGGCCGACCAAAGCCTTGTGGGTGGATTTAGTAGATGGAAACTGAAAGAAGCCCATCGTGTGTGTGTGTATATATATATATATATATATATATATATATATATATATATATATACATATATGTATATATCTATGTGCATGTCTTTGTCACCCCTACTGTCGCTTGACAACTGATGCTGGTGTGTTTATGTCCCTGTAACTTAGTGGTTCGGCAAAAAAGACCGATAGAATAAGTATCAAGCTTACAAAGAATAAGTCCTGGGGTTGATTACTTCGACTAATAGGCGGTGCTCCAGCATGGCTGCAGTCAAATGACTGAAACAAATAAAAGAGTACACTATACACTGCACTGCAGATTGTAAGTAGGGCAATATATTGCTTGGTGTACAACAACGAGCATGATGCACCATATAGTAAGGTGTGAACGAAACTCCTAGATTTACCATTGTTTATAAACATTCCGACAGCAAATAGACAATGTGCAACAGACTCAACCTTAACCAAACCATGATGCAAACTTCAAAAAGAAGATAAAACAATTGTTTCAAGAAGATACAATTACCGGTTGCCTGACATCACTAGCTGCATTTCGGAAGATTTTCTTCCACAGCCATGTATAGATTTCATGCTAGAGTGAGCGTGATGTATTGTGTCTGACAGAGTCATTAGCTGGCAGAATTGTTAGCACGCTGGACAAAATGCTTAGTGGTATTTCGTCCATCGCTACATTCTGGGTTCAAATTCCGCCAAGGTCGACTTTGTCTTTTATTCTTTCGAGGTCGATAAATTAAAAACCAGTTGCATACTGGGGTCGATCTAACTGACTGGCTCCCTCCCACCAAATTTCAGGCCTTGTGCCTAGAGTTAGAAAAGAAAATCATATTGTGTCTGATATACCAAGATGTGTGTAGGACACAATGTTATGTATGGCTTAGTCAATGATGTATGGCACATCACAACTATGTATGGTGTGCCACTCTGTGTATAATGCATATGACAATGTATGATGCACCAGACCATGTATGATGTACTAAACTGCACATACTACATAATATGCCACAGTGTGCATGTACACTAGACTATACATGGGACAACGGACTATACATGGTGTATGATATTGTGCATAGCACCATACTGTGTCTAGTACATCATATTGCATATGCTGCACTTTTATGTGTTAAGCACATCATATTGTAAGTGATGCACAATATCCTGTACAAAATGCATCATATTATGTATGGTGCACCAAATTTTGCATACAATGCATTGCAGCATGTATTATGCACCATGTCATGTATGGCAGATCATGTTGTGCATACAATGCACTGCAGTATGTATTGTGCACCATATTATGTATGATGCACAATATTGGCTTCAAATTTCGTCACAAGGCCAGCAATTTGGGGAGGGGGGGGTTAGTTGATTACATTGACCCCCAGTCTTCAACTGGGACTTATTTTACCGACCCCCAAAGGATGAATGGTAAAATCAACCTAGGTAGAATTTGAACACAGAATGTATAAAGATGATGCTACCAAGCCTTTGCCCAACGAGCTGACGATTCTGTCAGCTCGCTGTCTTGTATGGTGCACAATATTGTGCATCATGATACTGTGATGGGGCACCATTTTGGAGAGTTTTAATGTGTTGACTTGAAAATAAGCTGTTTCCTATTAATATAATCATGCAAGCATAGACGTGCAAAAGTGTACATGCACAAACACACACACACATGCACAGAATATAATGAATGCATGCCTATAAAAACACACAGACATGCATAAAGCCACACACATTATTTGCTGAAAATGGAAAAAAATAAAATAATTCTGCTGGAATATACGTGACAGGAGAAGTAAATATGGTGAAATATGATGTTAACTCCTCATCGCATGTGTTGATGGAAATGGAAGCAGAATTTTGAAATGAAAGAAAGTATTTCAGAGAAATTCTTCTGCTTTCGAAAAAAATAAATGGAAGGCAAAGAAAAAAAAGAATCTAGATTATGATTGTCCCAATGGACAATGACCTGAAAGTGAAACTGCCAAATCTGTGATAACAATGGAAAATATTTCAACAGTGTCACCGTTCCATAGTGAAGGCACATAGTGATTAAGGAGTTGCTCTTGCAAATTGTCAGACCATGTGTTCAATTCTTGGACAGGGTGACATGTGGTGTTCTTGAGCAAAACACTTCATTTGACATTGTGCTAATGGGTGGGAGAGTGCCAGAATCGCTGGCAGGAATGCTTCGCAGTATATATTCCAGCTCTACATTCTGAGTTCAAATCCCAGCTGCCTGGAGAAGACAATGAGAAACCTTTCCAGTATTTATCCCAAGTCTAGTCATGGATGGTCATAGTTCCAGTTATCTCCTTAACTGTGCCAGGGTAGGATATGGGCCCTCCTAGATCATATAGAGAATGCTGGAGGTTAACATGCACAGGACCTGCCCAAAGGCAGACCAACACTAGACTTGAGTAGACCGTTCCAATTGGCAGTTCAAAATTGGCAGTATCCTTATAGTGTTGGATAGAATTCCTTGCAGTATAAGTTTCAACTTTCTGCTCTCTGAGTTCAAATCCTGATAAGGTCAACTTATCCTTTTATCCTTTTAGGGGTCAACAAAAAAGATATCAACCCAAGGCTATGGGTTACATGAATTGTAAGAACATCAGACTGGATGCCTTGCAGTATATTTACTGAATCTCTGTACTCAGAGTTCGAATCCCATTTCATCCTTTCAGGAGTTAATAAAAAGCCAAACAAAAGTACCAATTCAGAATGAATGATTAATGACACCGCTGGAGACACTAAATGCCAGGTCAGCTTAGGTCAGGTATGGGGTCATGTGCCATTGCAATAAGTTGCTGCATTCACCATTTGTCAGTATATTCCTGGGTTCTCTCAGGCGACCGATTGAGCAGAGTTCCAGTCAGTTCCCATCGTCTCTGCAAGATACCTCCTCATCTGCTGTGACCATCTGGCTTGTGGTCAATCAGCATGAACTGTTGACCAAGCCAGATCCTCAGTGAATGACAGAATAATAAGCATTTTGGGGGAAAATTAGTATTTCTTATTTCCTTATTGTCTGTAAGCACCAAGAAATTTAACAAAAATAAAATTCATAATTATTGGATGCCTGCCATATTTCCTGATGTTATTCATGCTGTCAAAAGTTCCAGTGTTACTCAAAAGGCATGGGTGTGAATTAGGAAGTTTGCTTCCCAACCACCTGGTTCTAGGTTCAGTCCCACTGTGTGGCACCCTGAGCAAGTGTCTTCTACTATTTAGCCTTGTGATTGGATTCAGGAGATGGAAACTGAAAGAAGCTCATCGTGTGTGTGTGTTTGTGTCCATGTTTGTCCTCCACCACTGTTCGACAACTGGTGTTGGTGTGTTTACATCCTCGTAGCTTACCGGATCGGCAAAAGAGATCGATAGTATAAGCACCAGGCTTAAAAGAACCCCCAAAATAGTACCGGGGAAAGGGGTGTGTGGGTTGATTCATCTGACTAAGAATTCTTCAAAGGGGTGCCCCAGCATGGCAGCAGTCTAATGACTGAAACAAATGAAAGGGAGAATACGATGGGTAAAATGGTGTCCACTGTCACAACTGACCAGCAGTGTGAGGACACATTAATATTCTTATTGTGCTTGGCATCATATCAACATCATCATCATCATCATCATCACCATCCTCATAAACATTTGCATCAGCATCAATGCCATCATCACCAAAAGCAGCAAGCTGGCGGAATCGTTAGCAAAATGCTTAGCGACATTTTTTCCCGTCTTTGTGTTCTGAGTTCAAATTCTGCTTAGGTCGACTATGCCTTTCATCCTTTTGAGGTCAATAAGATGAGGACCAGTTGAGTACTGGGGTTGATCTCATCAACCTATACCTTCCCACAAAATTGCTGGCCTTGTGCCAAAATTTGAAAGCAGTATATATACATGTGGGGGGGGGGGGCAGTCAAAAACTAATGAAGTGGTAGCACCAACTCATTGGTAATATTATTGGTAACATATTTCACTGAAACCCCTGGAGGGGTGAAGGATAAAGTCAACCTGCCTGGGTGGGAGTTGAACTCAGGAGATATTGGAATAAACAGTATCAAACACATTTATTCAGGTACCTTAACATTTTAACAGATTTCCTCCATTAATTTTGGTCTACATTGAAGACACACACACACAAACACACACACGCTTACTAGCTTTCTCTACGACAGAGACTCAAAATGCTCTCCCTCTCTCTCCCCACACAATGCTCTCCCTCTCTCTCCCCACACAATGCTCTCCCTCTCTATCTCTCTGTCGCTTTCCACATGCATATACATAAATACACACACATACATACATAAATATATACACATACATATATATATAATATTATCACACGTGAAAGAAGAACATGTGCTTTCAAGCAAATTGCAAACTTTATATCCCCGACCTAATTTTTAAATCTCTGCGGACGACCATGCATGCACACATGCATAATAAAACAGCAAGTGCTACTCACTAAGGTCAATACAATGACCTTTAAATCTCTATAGTCGGTCGAGCATACATACATGCATTATGTGCTTGTAAAGTAATCCTTATTCACTTGTGGCGTATATGGAAATGGCATTTGTGTTTATTGAAGCCTCTCAAGAGAAATGAAAGGTAATAACTAGAGAAAGACTATGGCATTTGATGTAAACAAATGTGCAAATGGAAGAGAGATAGACGCACAGACAGACAGAATGACAAAGAGTCTGTCGGACAGAAAACAATCGGAACAAAGGCGTTTGTGGTTGCGATTAGCTTCTTCGATGGTTTCATTATGAAAGGTAGGAAGTGGACCAACAGAAATCCATTCCTTAGTAAAATATCAATGAAATCGGAATAAATTAAATATTTCCATTCCAGATTTCGGAAGGAATTATAGGAAGGATTTCAAAATTTGGTCCCATCTTAATCTCTGTGGAATATATTTAGAAATTTAGGTGCAGGGGTTAGGGCTGTGTGGTTTAAGAACCATGTGATGCCCGGTTCAGTCCCACTGGTAGGTACATTCAAGTGTTTTCGACTATAGCCCCAGGTGGAACAAAGCCTTGAGAGTAGATTGGATTTGAAACAGGAGGATGCTGAAAGAAGATATATATATATGTGTGTGTGTGTGTGTGTGTGTGTGTGTGTTTGTGTGTGTAATGTTTGTGTGTGTATGTGTGTGGTGTGTAGGATATTTGTGGTGTGTATGTTTGTGTGTGGGTGTGTGTGTATGTGTGTGAGTCTATGTATGTGATATTTGTGTATATGTGTTTCTATATATGTGATATTTGTGTATATGTATGTGTGTGTGTGAATGTGTGTGCATCTGTCTGATATTTGTGTATATATGCATGCATTTGTGTGTGTGTGTGCATCACCGTGTGATATTTATGTGTATGTATGTGTGTGCGTGTGATATTTCTGTGTATGTATGTGTGCGCGTGTGTGATATTTGTGAGTATGTATGTGTGTGTGTATGTGTGTGTGTGTGTGTGTGTGCATGGATGTACATGTGTGATAGGGTCACTTTGCCTTGACACCACAAGCTAGTTGTAAACGAACATCGCCATCATACAAGCAGTGTGATTCATTTACAATCTTCTGTGAAGGCATGTCTGGCCTTTGTTCCGTTCATGTTCAAAGGACCAGGGGAGGAAATGGGTATCACAATTCTTGGAAACAGATGAGGACTGGAAACAGGAAATGCAGCTGCAGTAGCAACACCAAAGATGATGACGACGACAGAGATCAGCCAATGAGAGACTCGCAAACTATGACACTGATGTCGGCAAAAAATAAAAACACAGAAAGGAAGAATTTTCAGGAAAAATAAGGTTTCTTCAAGGTTGTACCAGAACCTTAGCATCATTAGTAACACATCCTGTTTCTCTTAATTATTCTGCAATCATTTCGTTAATGGACAACTGTGGCCTTGAGATGAGAGAGAGAGAGAGATTTATTCTATTGCATTAAAAGGAAAACGAATTGCAACACACATAGGCATAAATGAATATACACAGGCATGGCACCTTGGGCAAGTTACTTTTGCAATAGTGTCAGGCCAACCAAAGTTTTGTCAATTGATTTGGTAGATGGAAACTAAAAGAAGCCCGTCGTATATATATATATATATATATATATATCATCAGTAAATCATATATCCAAAAAAGAAGCAGTAGAGCATATGTATAAAGATGGCCATGGCCAGTCTATGGGGCTACCCTGGGTTCCATACCCATCAAGCACTTAGTGTCACAGCACTACTTCAGACGCTAAACCTGTTGGCCCATGGTTTCTCTAACAAGAAGTCACTTGCTAGAATAGGCCATAGCAAGAGAGATGTGAAACCCAGGGTAACCCCATAGACCAACCATATCTCTCTCTCTCTCTATCTCTCACTCTCTCTCTCTCTATATATATATATATATATATAAAAATTTTTAACCCCAAGAGGACATCTCTTGTAGCAGAGGAGATGTCCTCTTGCAGGTTAAAAAATTGCAGTAGACTCTGCTCAAACGGACAGCCATGTTAAAATGGCTACAAATATTTCTTGTCAGTACAACTACTGCGTTGATCTCTTAGATTGCTTGTTGCAAAATCAGTGACTCTGTTGTTCGCTTGAAATATATATATTGGAGGCAGAAGCGAGCTGCTATCATCTCTGACAGATGAGGTGTCCAGTACTGATGAGTGGCAGAAAAAATAGCCCGAAACCAGGACTGGTCTACTGGTCCCGTCGCCAGGAGATGGTAGGGGTTCGCTCTCCTCGCAATTTTATCTGATGCAGCTGTGCATCATTAACCAGCTAGAGGAGATGTCCGCTTGGGGTTAAAAAAATTGCAGTAGAATCTGCTTGAATGGACAGCCATGGACAGCTACTGCATTGATCTCTTAGAGAGATATTAGGACTAGCATTTTTGCATATATATGTATGTATATATATATACATATATACACACACACACACACACACACACAGGCAAAGCAAACTACTAGGAATCTTGTATAGCTCTATGTCGGCAAAACTTGAAAAAATATTGAGGGAGAGAAAGAGGTACAGTAAGCTTGCCATGAGGAGAAGAACATTCATTTCAAATGCAATCATTTATCAAACTGAAAGCATGTTTGTCTTTCTTCAACTTCTCTTTTTCTCTTACCCCCTGAGAAAGGATTGCATCTGAAACATTAGGTATTCTATTCCTCATGGAAGGTTCATTATACCCCTTTCACTTCTTTCTCTCTCTCTCTCTCATATATATATATATATATATATATAATCCTAATCGGACACAGAATGTGTGTCTTTAGCCAGCTGGAAGAGATGTCTTCCTGGGGCTATAAACGCCAGTTCCACTGTCCTGTATAGGACGCCACACTTGGTTGGCAATTACATGTTACGATTCCATATTGCTACAGTCTACATCTTGCTCAGAGATTGAATTATATATATCTATATATATATATATATATTCTTTCAATTGATTTAGTCATATGAATGCGTCCCTGCTGGAGCACTGCCTTTAGTCAAACAAATCAACCCCAGCACTTATTATTTGTAAGCCTAGTACTTATTCTATCGGTACCTTTTGCTGAACCACCAAGTTACAAGGACGTAAACACACCAGCATCGGTTGTCAAGCAATGGTGGGGGTTGGGGAATAAACACAGACACATACACACACATATATATGATGGGCTTCTTTCCATTTTCGTCTACCAAATCTATTTACAAGGCTTTGGTTGGCCTGAGGCTGTAGCAGAAGACACTTGCCCAAGGTTCCACGTAGTGGGACTAAACCCAGAACCATGTGGTTGGTAAGCAAGCTACTTACCACACAGCCACTCCTGCATGATGATGATGATAAATGGTGACTGAAGGTAACGTAAGGCACAAAGGACTTTTTGGTGTTGCTAAAAATGGTGCTTTTAGTGCTAATAGTTTGATGACATTCTTCACATCTAGCGCCGAAAATGACACTAAGTGATGACAGAAATGTTGATGATTGCAGGTACATGTTATCTACCTGAAGGTAATTAAATGAAAAGTCAGCAAAATGAAACGGGGGGGGAGGGGGGGGGGACAGAACGAATCAATAAAATTGAAAAGGAAATGCAGTAGATGGAAATAAAGTTTTGAATAAACAAACCAATAAAAAAATATCGTAAAAATGTAATAAATAATGTTTCATATTTTTCTTTTTTTATTACAGGAAGAGAATACTTCAAATGAGGAGTACTAATGAAGGAGGTTACTAGCACTGACATGATGATGATGATGATGATGGGCTGGTGGTGATCATGATGATGGTGGTGATGATGGTGGTGGTGGTGGTGGAGGTCGTGGTAGTGATGGTGGTGGTGGTGATGATGGTGGTGGTGATGATGATGATGATGGTGGTGGTGACAACAACGAAGATCAGGGTTGTGATAGTGATGATGATGACAGTGACAATGATGGTGATGATGATGATGATGATGATGACGATGATGGCAAGAACAATGACAACAATGGTGGTTGTGGTGGTGGTGATGATCATGATGGTAATGGTGAAACAGAAGAGAATGGAAGCTGCTAATGAAATTTAGAATCAGTGTCCCCTTCCACAACTAACTACCACCACCACCACCACCACCACCACCACCACCACCACCACTACTACCACTACAACAACCACCATCATCGCCACCACTACTGCACTTAAGAAATCATTATTCATCACACAAATTATGAATGTTAAAGTAGGTTAATGTAGATACACACACACACACACACACACACAAACATATTTTTCTAAGTGTTTTCCCATTACATACTAACATGACCCCCGTGGGGTTTTTTGCTAAATCATTAATTGGGGCAGCAGCAGTGATTCGTTGATTGATTAGACTAAATCAGTTATTGCATAACAGTGGTGACTGACTAAACTGGACTAAGATTAAACGTTTAATCCCCAGTAATAATGATTGAATAATGAAGACATGTGAGTTAGTCATTAGGGTTATTGGGATTATAATTGTAAAAAATAATTAATAGTGACAGGAGCAGTATCGATATGAAAAGGCAATCTTTATTCCCAACTTAACTTCAATGTTTTGTTAGAACACAAAATAATGCATTATTTACCATCAGAGGATCCTCATATGGACTTCTAGTGCATAAAATTACTTTTATTTATATTGTTGATGGACAAGAACCATCTGTTATGGCCACCAGAAGAGTCAGATCCTGTGATTTCACCCTGCTATATATTTTTCAGTGAAAGACATCCAGCCTCATCACAAGAGCTGGAACTTCTGCTAGTGATATATAGAATATCAGTGTTTATTTAGGCACTGGTGTTGCAAAATTGTCAGTGGGTTTATTAAAAAATAATTAACAGTGACTGAAGCAGCATGAATACCGGAAGATAATCTTCATCTCCAACTTAATATGAAGGTTGTTTTAGAACCAGAATACTGAGTTATTTACCATGAGAAGACCTCTCATAAGGGCTTGTGGTGCATAAAAATACTTATTATATCATTGACAGAAGAGAACCGTCTGCTATGGCCACTGGAATTGCCAGATCACGTGATTTCATCCTGCTGTGGGTTCTTCAGTGATAGATATCCAGCAGTAGCAGAACAGCTGAATCTCCCATCAGCTATATATAGAATATCAGTGTCTACTCAAGCACTAGTGTCACAAATAGCCAGTAGGCTAATTAGAAATTAATTAATGTCAATAAAGACAGTATTAATACCAAAAGACAATCTTGATGTCCAGCTTAATGTGGAAGTTATGTTAGAACACAGAGTACTGCACTACTTACCTTGAGAGGATCTCTCATAAGGACTCTTGGTGCATAAAAGCACATGTGTTTATATCATTGGCAGGTGAGAACCATCTGCTACCAGAGAACCAGAGCTGCCAGCTCATGCTCAAGTCCATATGGGAGGTCATTGCAAGGTAAATGACACAGTATTCTGTGATCCAACATAATCTCCACTGATATTCTAAATATTGTTGACAGGGAATTCGGGTGTTATACTGCTGTTGGACATCTGTCACTGAGGAACCCATAGCAGAGTGAAATCATGTGATCTGGCAGTTGCAGTGACCGTAGCAGTCAACAATATAAACATGAGAAGGCGGCGAGCTGGCAGAATCGTTAGCACGCCGGGCGAAATGCTTAGCGGGATTTCATCTGCCGTTATGTTCTGAGTTCAAATTCCGCCACGGTCGACTTTACCTTTCATCCTTTCGGGGTCAATAAATTAAGTACCAGTTGCGCACTGAGGTCGATGTAATCGACTTAATCCCTTTGTCTGTCCTTGTTTGTCCCCTCTATGTTTAGCCCCTTGTGGGCAATAAAGAAATAAGAAACATGAGTACTTTTATGCACTACGAGTCCTTATGAGAAATCCTCTCAAGGCAAATAACACAATATTTTGTGTTCCAATACAATCTCCAGATTAAGTTGGAGTTAAAGATTACCTTATGATTGCAAGGTCTTAAGTTCAACTTCTGGACTGGGCAGTGCTCAGCATACTTGAATAAGGTGCTTCTTTTCACATTATTTAAGTCTGCTCAGTTGAAAATGAGAACCAGCTGAGTGTTGGTACAGTTGGTTCATATCTTTAACCCTCACATCGTCATAATCCACTGGATTAACCTTTTAGCTCTCAGATTACTCTGTCGAATGTAATGCTTATTTATTCACATTGTTTTGAATTAATCATGAATTATCTCATAGCTTTGAGATTTCAATGACGTGACTATGTTTTGGAATGACATTGTAAGGTAGGTGTGACAGGCTGGATCTGGCGAGTTTGAACATAAAACAGGTAGAATATTCGAGCCAGATATGGCTAGTTTAACCCATTAGTATTCAGAGTACTGTATCAAATATAACCCTTATTTATTTACATTGTTTGGAATTAATCATGCATTATCTGATGGCTTCGAGATTCCAATGATGTGATTGTTTATTTTTAGAATGACATTGTAGGGTGAGCATAACAGGCCAGATCTGGCTGGGTTGCACATAAAACAGCGAGAATATTGCAGGGTAGGTGTAAGAGGTGGGAGCTGGATCTAGCTGGTTTGAACACGAAACACATTGAACACATTGAGTATTTTCGTCAGATATGGTTGATTTAAATGCTAAGGGGTTTAAGGGGGAGGGATAGCGACAAGGGTGTCTATTATATCTGATTGCAATTACACAAAAACATAAGATAATTAGCAAGAATTATTGCTGTTGCTACTGCTGCCGTTGATGATGACGATGCTGACAGTAATGGTCATAATGAGTGTGATGACGTTGGTACCTGGTCATGCTCGATTGTGAATGATAGCAACACTATTCTTATTTATTTTATTCATTTATTTGTTGATGATTGATTAGTTAGGCTAGATCGTTAATATTTCACTGCAGTGATTGATTGAACTAAATCGTTAATCTACATTACCATGCCAGTAATGATTGATTGATTCAACAAGACTAAATCATTACTCAACATCAATATTGATAAATTTCTTCACTAGACTAAATCTTTAATCCATGGCAGCTGTGATTGATCGAATGGAACTAAACCAATACTAGTGATTGATTAAACTATCAGCATCATCCATTTGGTATTTACACCGACATAACACTTTGATTAATCAGTTCATCCACTAATCCAATTTATTATGTACCAAATTTATGTACACAGATTATTATTATTATTGTTGTTGAAGTTGTTGTTATTATTACTATTGCTAAAGTGACAGGCAGGCAGGCAGAATCATTAACATGCTGGACAAAATGCTTAGCAGCATTTCATCTGTCTTTACATTCTGAGTTCAAATTCTACCAAAGTCAACTTTGTCTTTCATCTCATCGGGGTCAATAAATTAAGTACCAGTCGAGTACTGGGGTCAGTGTAATCAACTAAACCCTTCCCCTTGAGAGTACTGGCCTGGCATGAATGCCAAGCAGTACAGCATGTTGTTTTCAAGTTTCTGGTGGAGTGATTTGAGTCACTGTACTGCTTTTCTCACAGACGGTGCCCAACTGACCCTACTATGCTGTGTAATTGACAAAATCAAAAACAAGCAATGCACATGCACGAAACCAAAAATAGAAAATGGCAATAATTTACCCCTTGCACCCTGTATATATACCCAATTAATTACTCATGAATGACCTGAAGATTGCCATTTGACAGCCAAAATGGAATGGGTGTAGAAAATTTCCTTTAGTTAAAGAATTAGTTGAAACTATTCTCAGAGAACTGTTATTCCCACGCTCAGAACGATTTCAGTAACTCAAGAGTCTCACTTGTGGCTGGAGCATCTCTACAAGAAGCCATTTCGTGCTGGAAATGAGGAAGTGGGGAGTTTTGGGTTTATGAAATTCATATTTTGGTTTAATTACAAACCTCCTCGTTAGCGTGGTTGACTAAAATATAGTGGTATGTTGGTTGCTGTTGTTGTTGTTGTTGTTGATGATAACGAAGGGGGTTGTGATGATGATGATGATGATCTGTGACATTGGTGGTGGGGTAGCAATGGTGGTGATGATCACGAGAATGGTGGTGGTGGTGGTGGTGGTGAAGGGAGTTTTGGTGGTAATGATGGTGATGGTGGCAGTGATAATGATGATTATAATTGCAATTATGGTGATGGGGGTAGGTGAGGATGATGATGATGATGACAATGTTGTGGATGATGATGGTGGTGGTGGTGATTGCACTTTGAAAGTTACTCTCCAAGGCACAAGTCCGGGCAAGGTTGTTTATGGAAGACCAGCAGTTGTCCATGCATACCAGCCTCCCCTCCTCTCCATACCACTAATGTCATCCAAGGGAAAGGCAAAGGGGCCAATACAGCTTGGCACCTGTGACGTCAGCAGAGTGAACTGGAGCAACATGAAATAAATGGTCCAGGAATTGAACTCACTACCTCATGACTATGATTCTGATGTTCTAACCACTGAGCCACGTGCCTTCACACACACGCATATATATATATATATATATATATATATATATATATATATATATAGGAGTGGCAATGTGGTAAGAAGCTTGCTTACCAACCACATGGTACTGGGTTCAGTCCCACAGTGTGACAGCTTGGGCAAGCGTCTTCTACTATTGCCTCAGGCCAACCAAAGCCCTGTGAGTGGATTTGCTTGACGGAAACTGAAAGAAGCCCATCTTATATATGTGTATGTGTGTGTGGATGTGTGTGTGTGTGAGTGTATGTGTGTGTGTGTGCATGTGCGTGTTTGTCCCCTGACCATCACTTGACAACTGGTGTTGGTGTGTTTACATCCTTGTAACTTAGCAGTTCAGCAAAAGAAACCGATAGAACGAGTACCAGGCTTACAAAGAATAAGTCCTCAGGTTGATTTCTTCAACTAAAGGTGGTGCTCCAGTATAGCCTCAGTAAAATGACAAACAAGTAAAAGAAAATACATATATCTATCTATCTATCTATCTCTCTATCTCTCTCTCTTTCTCTCTCTCTCTCTCTATATATATATATATATATGTGTAACAATTAGAAAATGGAGGATAATATGCTGAACCCAACTACTTGCAGACGGTGTATCCCGTTGAATTCATCTTAAGATTAGTTCCTTAACATATGTGCCTTTAGGTGGGATAGGTATGTCCTTAAGCGATGAGTCCATCCTTATCAGCTCCATTTTACCAGCTGGATAGATACTATCCCTTAGTGGGTTGAACCCCCAACCCCTAACTCTCTCACGTTATATATATATATATATATATATATATATATATAAAATTTAAGTAAATGATAATGGAACAGCAGATTATGCTATGCCCTTCATTAGCTTACAGCTGTTTCTGCTACAGGATGCAGTGCACTCATAGTTGAATGCTCATGTATCACCATAAAGCTTATTCATATATATATATATATATATATATATATATATATATATATAAGTGCAGGAGTGGCTGTGTCGTAAGTAGCTTGCTTACCAACCACATGGTTCCGCATTCAGCCAACCAAAGCCTTGTGAGTGGATTTGGTAGATGGAAACTGAAAGAAGCCGGTCGTGTGTGTGTTTGTGTTTGTCCCCCACCATCATTTGACAGCTGGTGTTGGTGTGTTCGCGTCCCCGTAACTTAGGGGTTTGGCAAAAGAGACCGGTAGAATAAGTACTAGGTTTACAAAGAATAAGTCCTGGGATCGATTTGTTTGACTAAAGGCGGTGCTCCAGCCTGGCCGCAGTCAAATGACTAAAACAAATAAAAGAATACACAAATACAAATATACAATATATATACTCACAAATATACGCACACGATTTATATACATAAATATACATATACCTGTGTGTGTGTGTGTGTGTGTGAGTACATGTGAGTGTGAAAATTTAGATACGTCAACATAGAAGAATTCTTCCCCAGTATGAAGAAAAAAATAAGATGGGCTACTTTTGTTGTCAAGCTTTCACAATAAAAGAATGATTAAATAAATATGCAAATGAATGAGGAGGGGGAGGGGGAGGAGGAGGAAGCAAAGAAGAAGACAACAAGAAGTGGTAGCAGGAACCATTTAAGGAGATTTTCGATGTTATTTACAGCTTTAAAAACATTTTTAAAAAGTTGTTTTTTCTTAGAATAGTTTCTCTCTCTGAGAATCCAATAAAGAATTCGCTTCTAAAAAACCAAACATGGGACTCGTTTTTCAGACTGTGGCATCAAAAATATCTAGAAATTAGTAAGAATTACTCAAAAACTCTGTGAAACAGAAATGAAAATTCCAGAGAGTGAAAACTGCATAAGATTTAATGCCAAAACTAAATTCATAAGTCTTTGATAATATAATTGTGTAAACTCAATTCTTAGAATTTGGTTCCATTTGCATTGTCTTGGATAATAAATGTGCAGCTAATTAAAACTGAAATTCTGCAAAGGAACCATTCTATGGAGAATTACCGTTTTTGTTGTTGTTGTTGTTATTGTTCTTTTTATAATAGAAGTCATTAAATTGATTGATATCTTTTGGAATGTCGGACATCACTGGAGAAAATGTATTTGCATTTTGGAAAATGACACAAACACAGCATTTTTAAAGCAAATGTACTTCGTTCCTGAACTCCTAAGTGTAAAAATAATTTTAAAAACATGATAATAATTTACACACACTCTTTCACACACACAGATGCACATATATATATATATACATATATATATATATATATATATATATGTATGTATCTGTGTGTGTGTGTGTGTGTATATATATATATATCTATATATATATATATATATATCGAGAGAGACAGAGAGAGAGACAGAGAGACAGACAGACAGATAGACAGAAAGATAGAGAGAGACAGGGAAAAAGAGCATAAAAAGCCAACCATTTGATATCAGTGGTATATCAAGTGGTTGATATCTATGCACACCTCATGAAATAATTTCATAGACTGGATCTTCTGGATTTCAGCTGCATGGAATTCCACATTATACTAATCTATATTGGATTACTATGTGATATGGTAGCAAGATCCACAAGAGGAGCTTTCTGTGAAAGCCACAGGATTCCACAAATGCTCAACAAATTTATATATATATATATATATATATATATGTATATATATACAAGTATATGTTTGAGTGTATTTCTGTAATGATATATATATGTGTGTGTAGAGAGAGATAAGAATATTTGTGTATTTATGTGTTGTGTACATATGTACATGTATATATGTAACTCCATACTCCAACCCCACCCACCTTGAATGTGTTATTCTGTTCGCAGTTCCAGCTCTGCCAATTCAATATATTCCAACCAAATAACCGACTCTGCCATCCTTTATTCATTCCTTGATGCAGCTGTACTACTTCTAATTGAGCGTTTGCAATTAACATCAAACTACAAATCTCTCCTCCTCTGAATTATTCTGGAAAAATGCTGTTAAGCTATGTAATTCCCATGATGCAACGTAAACAAAGAAAGGAGAAAAAGAAAGAAAGATAGATAGATAAATGGATAGATAGATAGATAAATGGATAAATGGATATAGATAGTTAGATAGATAGAAAGGAGCAATACTGTTATTTGACACAAAAATAAATCATCAAAATATATTTATCACAGAATCTAGCTGCCAATAGACTCCACTGTTTGATGAGGTTAAATGAAGGCATTCTATGGAATATAACTGCTAAAAACGTTACATATTGTTATGCAGGCAGAACGCGCACCTCCACCCCCACCCCCCACACAGTCAAGAGAAGAAGGAAGGATGTGTTTAATAAAGAAGTGAATACATGCATTTAAACAGAGAAAGAAAAAAAAAACTAGACGCATTAGAACCTGTTATGGATTTAGGACACTGAGATGTTTTCCATTTGGTTGTGATTGATTTTCACTTGTTTTTATGTTTGTGTTCTCATCGTTGTCGTCATCATCATCATTTGATGTTCGCTTTCCTTGCTGGCATGGGTCAGACGGTTTGACAGGAGCTGGCATGGCTGGAGAGCTGCACCAGGCTCCAATTGTCTGTTTTGGCATGCTTTTTGCAGCTGTGTGCCATTCCTAATGCCAACCACTTCACTTGATGCTTTTTATGTGGTGCCAGCACAGGTTCTTTCATGGCGCCAGCATGGGTGCTTTATATGTGACATATATATATATATAAAACCTTCAACCTCATTATATCATGCAAATAAATTATTTATACATCCACATTTCTCCATTTCCTTTCTTTCGATATTAACAACATGTTAAGGTGGCGAGCTGGCAGAAACGCTAGCACATCAGGCAAAATGCTTGATGGTATTTCGTCTGTCTTAACATTCTGAGTTCAAATTCCACCGAGGCCGACTTTGCCTTTCATCCTTTCAGGGTCGATAAATTAAGTACCATTTGCATACTGTAGTCGATCTAATTGACTGGCCTCCTCCCCACAAAATTTCAGGCCTTGTGCCTAGAGTAGAAAAAAAAAATATTAACAATATGGATTACTATAATAATCCCTAACATATTGCTGAGACTTTCTCCTTATATGATAGGGATTAACCAGTGAAAATTTTGGATTATTTAATCCCTAATGAGGACCTGACAACCTCAAATTGACTTATATATATATATATATATATATATATATATATATATATGTATGTATGTATATATTAGAAAAAATAAGGTACTCAGAGATCTGGATGGTTGTACATTTACAGATTTTTATCAATATGTCATATGTTTTTATAAATCCTATATTGATTTATATGATTTATAAAAACATGTGACATTTTAATAAAAATCTGTAAATGTACAACCATCCAGATCTCTGAGTACCTTATTGTTTCTAATATATAATACCTGTACATCACCTTCAAACCTTCTAATATACACACACACACACACACACACACACACATATATATATATATATATATACACATACATCAGAGGAAAAGGACATCAAAAACCAAAGGAGGATGAAGTATCTTAAATCATTTATAATAATTTAATTAGGGTAAGGGTAATTTGAAGTTTTACAGCTGTTTCTGGGATATCCCAAGTGATAGGCAAGCATGTCTGTACACTGGATACTCCGTCATCAGAGACATGGTGAGTGTGTATGAAAGTTCTACACAGGGAGATTCACAGTTTATAAGGAATAAAATGGAAGAATAAAGAGTAAAAGTAGATATAAGAATACAGACAGAATAAAAGTTCACAATTGATCTTTTTCTAAAGGATCATAAGGACCTAAACCTTCTTGGAAGTACAGATCAACCTCCATGCATACCAGCCTCCCCTCCTCTCCATGCCACTGATGTTGTCCAAGGGAAAGGCAAAAGGCTGATATACAGCTTGGCACCTGTGACATCGCAACTCATTTCTGCAGCTGAGTGAACTGGAGCAACTTGAAATAGTGTCTTGCTGAACACACACAACCCAGTCTGGGAATTGAACTCACTATCTTGAAGCTGTAAGCCTGGTGCTCTAACCACTGAGCTGTGTGCCTTCACACTTACATATTTGGATGTAAACCATAAAAACTGAGTCAGTATGAGAGGTGATTATATTTACTGAACCACTTGGCAGTCTTAAAATTAGGGCCATTTTGCAGCCTTCTTCATGTAATAATAATTCCACTGTGTGTAATACATTGTGTTTACATATCTGCACTAATATACATGCTGTGTATTATAAAAACAATTGTATATTTACAAATTAATGCAGATAAAGAAAGCTGGTTCATCAAGGTTACACCAATGTTTCAATTCTGTATTGGATTATTATGTACTCTGTTAGCTGAATCTGCTAGATGAGCTTTATGTGATAACCACATGATTCTATGAATTTTATATGAGGAGGTGCTGAAAAGTTTGTGGCTTTAAGGGTATCACGAAAGGCCTGGCTGGAGGCCCAACCTTCTGATTTCTTTTACAGGGCTTAGAAAAACTGAAGGACTGCTGCAATAAGTGTGTGAATTGGTGAGGGAAATATGTTGAATAAAATCATAATTAACTGATCTTCGTGTATTTTCTTTTACCCAAAGCCAGGAATTTTTCACTACCCCCTTGTATAACACTACAAATTTATTTATTTATTCATATATATGTAGGTATGTATGTATGTTCTTCTGTTTTTTTTTTAACTTAGAGTAAATTTTAACCAATCACCTACTTGATAGCAAGCTTGGAAGGGAAAGTATCTTGTCTTAACTGTTATACTTTAAATCTTAAGGAGGTCTTGCAGATTTCTATAGTTCCAGATATTGTGATTATTACTAGCATATATGAATTAAGGATTTGCATTCTCTCCTGAAGATCCTAAATTCAGCCATATTTTGCTTCAGAGGGGTTGGTATGCATCTTGTTACTCCAATAATAATAGGTATGATGCTGAACGTGTATCGTGGGTACTGGATTTGCAAACTTCTTATCAATGGTCCATAGATGTATGTATGTCATTATTCAGTTTATTTCAAGATTTCTTGCCACTAGAGAAAGAACTGGTTTCTAACCTGGATCCAAGCCTCCTTCATTGGAATTTCAACATTAACAATAGAGTAATTTTGTTTGTATGCACGTATGTATGTATGTGCAGATTTTTATGTTTTATGTATATGTTCTCATGCATATAATTACATATCTAGATACGCTCATATATAGTTAAATTATAAACTTCTAGAAAGTTTTACAGATTTTTACATTTCCAGTGATGGGTTGGATCTGCAGTCTTTGAATTAGCTTTCTCTTTTCTGGTTTTGAGAAGCCTAATTTCTCAAGATTAGTATTTAGGCAGTGTGTTACATATCCCAGGTCCCCAATAATTACAGGTATAAACCTGAACTTGTAATCTGGGTAAAGTAAGTGTAGATTTCTTAATAGTTCAGCATAGGTATTTTCACTGATCTGTCTGTTTGTCTGTCTGTATGCATGCACACTTGCATGTATGCATGCACACACACAGGCACATATAACGTTCAGTTTCTGTCCACCAAAGCCATTCAGAAGACATCGTTCAGCCGAAGTCTACAGCAGAAAACATGTGGCCTAAGTGCCACACACTGAGACTGAACTCAAGACCATTTGGTTGATAATTGAGCTGCTCAGCCACACCTGCACCTATCTCTATCATATCAGAGTCACTTTGATCTCTTCCAGTCTTCGCATAAAATGCATTATTGCATAACTGTTTCTTCCAGTCATAGAAATCCTTCACATAAATAACTTTCAACAGAAAACATTGAGGCTAACGGCAAATCACGTCGATTGTAGTTTAAAACTGTTAGATTTTCTAGCATCATTTTTCAAAGATATTTTTTTTTTTGACAACCAAAAATTTGAATAAAATGACAAATAAATGTAAAAGAATACAAAGAAAAAAAAAATAAATAAGCATACAAATATAGATGTCTTGTCTTGTAGCACAGCAATCAAACTCTATTGTGTATTAGTTCTATAAGCTTAGTGAAATATTTTATAATAATAATAACAATAATAATAATAACAATAATAATAATAATAATAATACTTTTGACAATAATGATAATGGGAATAAGTAATAAGAAAGGAAAAATTAAAAAATAATACCAATAATAATAATAATCGTTTCAACTAATAATAAAAAAAATCAATGATGAAATGAATATATATGTGTGTGTATACATGTGTGTGTGTGTGTGTGTGTGCATACACATGTATGTACATATATATATACATTTATATATTATATATATAAGTATGCATGTATATATGTACATATATATACATATATAAGTATGCATGTATATATGTACATATATATACATACATATATACATTTATATATGTATATGCATGTGTGTGTGTATATGTATATATGTGTGTGTGTGTATATTTACATATATGTATATGCATATACATAGGTATATATATATATATATATATATATATATATATATATATATATATACATTAATATGTATATACATATATATGTGTGTGCGCATGTGTTTATATATATACATATATATATATATGCACATATATGTATATATATTTATATAAATACATATGTATATACATACATATATATACATATATAAATATATATACATATATGCATATATATTTATATAAATACATATGTATATACATATATGCATATATATACATACACACACACACACACACACACACAGAGTTGTAGTAAAATGGTACTTGTTTTTGTCTTGCATTTTCGTTTTCCTTCTATGGTTGCTAGTTTGATGTAAAAAGAAGAAGAAAAAAAAAACCCAAAACTCTTTAGATAAATAGCATAGAATTTCAATAAATGTTACTATTATCCTTTTGGCATGTGAATGCAGATGTCTAGAACACGAGGACAGAACTTTGATTTGTATTTATACAAATGTCTAAAATGTCTCTATCAAGGCAATGAAACTGGGGATCATAATTGACGATCAAAATTCAAAGTAGTACAATTGTGATAGACCACATTACTCTTTGGTTTCTGAGAGAGAATTAAAGGTATTAGAATACTTTACAATATGGCTGGTTCTCAATTGCAATTCGAGACGGTTACAGAGCAGCTAGTTATTTTCGGTTTTCTTTTTGGTATTCTTCAGCACCATGGACCCTCTGCGGCACTGGTCTCCAATGTTTTTCTGCACCATGGATCAGTCTCATGCAGGACTATTTTTTTCATGGATGAAGGGATCATGCATATAACAAAGCACAACAGAGTGCATTATATATAATTTAATCATTACATATATAATACATATATCCTAATATATATATAAAATAATACATATACAATACATATAATACATACATATATATATATATATCATATATAATACATATATATATATATATATATATCATATAATACATATATATACATAACATATAATACATACATATAGATATCATATAATATAGACATACACTGCCCCTTATACTATAACTACTAGATAAGAGACAATAAAATCAGAGACGGTTAGAATTCTGCCTAGAACCAATTACTAGCCTGATAGCCTTGGCTATGTCAAGATGGATTTTTATGTATTCTTCTTCCCACTTGGATTTGAAATGTTGCCACAATTATAATATGTCTATTCTACTGTAATTTTCTACATTTTCATGCAGCTGAAGATTGCTCTACATATTGCATTTAATGTAATGCTCGCATTACTTAAATAAATGGAGTAGCATGAAACGTGCGTACTGCAATCATCTTTAAAATCCGTGCTGCTTATTTTGATTTTTTGATCATATCATATAATATATACATATACATATATAATATAGACATACACATATATAATATATACATATACATATATACATATCATATAATATAGACATACACATATATAATATATACATATACATATATACATATCATATAATATAGACATACATACATACATATATATATATATATATATATATATATATATAATAATAATATTAGGGACAAAATCCAAAATTACAGGTAAAAAACTCAATTAAAATCAATTTATAAAAAATTAAAATTAAATTGAGCCTTATATTATACTCATTTATTGTGCTTTTAATTATTAATTTTTCTATATGTGATAGTGGATTTTCATCGATGAGTTCTTGAAAATTGGTTATTTTCCCTAAAACTATATATATATATATATATATCTGTAATATAATATGTGACAATTATTCGGTTGCCATAATAAAACTCAGAGTTTCGGATGTCAGGGCATAAATCTGCTCCTGCATCTCGTCAGTTATTAAGACAATCAAAAAATAACTGATGAGATGCCAGAGCACATTTCTGCCCCAACATCTGAAACTCGCAGTTTTATTATGCCAACTGAATAAGTGTCACATATTATATTACAGATAAATTCCTCTATTTACATAATATCGAGGTCTCATTCATACTTTTGTTGTCATACCCAAATTCATTCTTTGGAAACAGCTGTGAAGGGATATAATAAATATCCTGGAAACAGCTGTAAGACCTTCTATTTATTAATATTCTAAAATATACACAGCCTTGGTTTTTTATCTCATTACGAAAAATAAATCCATATATATATATATATATATATATATATATAATATATAATACCTATATTAGGTTGAGGAAAGAGTTTGTGCGCCATGTTAAGCATTATTTTAACACAGTAACACAGCACACAAACATTTTCCTCAACCTAGTATTATATATATTACAAATATAATATATATGATATATATTACATCTATAATAAATACCTTACATATATACATACATACATAATACATACATATATATATACATACATACATAATACATATATATATATATATATACATACATACATAATACATATATATATATATACATACATACATAATACATATATATATATATACATACATACATAATACATATATATATATATACATACATACATAATACATATATATATATATACATACATAATACATATATATATATATATCTATATATATATATATATATATATCATCATCATCATCATCATCATCGTTTAACGTCCGCTTTCCATGCTAGCATGGGTTGGACGATTTGACTGAGGACTGGTGAAACCGGATGGCAACACCAGGCTCCAGTCTGATTTGGCAGAGTTTCTACAGCTGGATGCCCTTCCTAACGCCAACCACTCAGAGAGTGTAGTGGGTGCTTTTACGTGTCACCCGCACGAAAACGGCCACGCTCGAAATGGTGTCTTTTATGTGCCACCCGCACAAGCCAGTCCAGGGGCACTGGCAACGATCTCGCTCGAAAATCCTACAGGAGCCAGTCAGGCGGTACTGGCAACGGCCACGCTCAAAATGGTGCATCTCATGTGCCACCCGCACAAGAACCAGTCCAGGGGCACTGGCAACGATCTTACTTGGCTTGCCGGGTCTTCTCACGCACAGCCCATTTCCAAAGGTCTCGGTCCGTAGTCATCGCCTCGGTGAGGCCCAATGTACGAAGGTCTTGCCTCACCACCTCAGCCCAGGTCTTCCTGGGCCTACCTCTTCCACGGGTTCCCTCAACTGTTAGGGTGTGGCACTTTTTCACGCAGCTATCCTCCTCCATTCTCACCACATGTCCATACCAGCGCAATCGTCTCTCTTGCACGCCACAACTGATGCTTCTAATGTTCAGCTTTTCTCTCAAGATACTTACACTCTGACGGGTATTCACATTGACATTACACATCCAACGGAGCATACTGGCTTCATTCCTTGCGAGCTTACGTATGTCCTCAGCAGTTACAGCCCATGTTTCACTGCCATGTAGCATGGTTGTTCGTACGCATGCGTCATACAGTCTGCCTTTTACTCTGAGTGAGAGTCCCTTTGTCGCCAGCAGGGGTAAGAGCTCTCTAAACTTTGCCCAGGCTATTCTTATTCTAGCAGCTACACTTTCAGCGCACCCACCCCCACTACTAACTTGGTCGCCCAGATAGCGGAAGCTATCGACTACCTCTAGTTTTTCACCCTGGAATGAGATAGAAGTTGTTTCCTGTTTGTTTGCAGTCTTTATTGCACCTGAACATCTGCCACAAACAAAAACTAACTTGCTAGTTAACCTGCCTTTGATGTTGCTGCACCTCTTATGTGTCCATAGCTTGCACCGGGTACATCTTATAGAGTTACTACCTACTCCTTTTCTACATACTGAGCAGGGCCATCTACCTGAAGGGGTTTGTGTTTTATCTACCTTCCTACTTATTAGGATTTTGGTTTTAGCTAGGTTGACTCTAAGGCCCTTCAGTTCTAGACCTTGCTTCCACACCTGAAACTTCTCCTCTAGTTCTGATAGTGACTCCGCAATTAGGGCAAGGTCATCAGCATAGAGGAGCTCCCAGGGGCAACCTGTCTTGAACTCCTCTGTGATTGCCTGGAGGACTATGGTAAATAATAGGGGGCTGAGGACGGAACCTTGGTGGACCCCTACCTCTACCCGGAATTCATTGCTGTACTCATTTCCAACCCTCACCTTACTGGCCGCATCTCTGTACATGGCTCGCACAGCTCTCACTAGCCATTCTTCTATCCCAAGTTTCCTCATTGACCACCAGATAAGGGATCGGGGGACCCTGTCAAAGGCTTTCTCCATGTCAACGAAAGCCAGGTACAGAGGTTTATCCTTGGCTAGGTATTTCTCTTGCAACTGTCTCACTAGAAATAAGGCATCAGTAGTGCTTTTACCTGGCACGAACCCAAACTGCATCTCATCTAAATTGATTCGCTCCCTAATTAGTTGGGCTATGACCCTCTCTGTAACTTTCATAACCTGATCTAACAGCTTGATGCCTCTGTAATTATTTGTATCTAAAGCGTCCCCTTTACCTTTGTAGCAGTTGACTATGATGCTGCTACACCAGTCATAGGGTATGACTCCTTCGTGTATCACCTGGTTCGTAATACGGGTGACTAGGCTATAGCCAACACTGCCAGATATTTTGAGCATCTCTGCAGTGATTCCTGATGGGCCGGGGGCTTTCCCGGTCTTCATACTCTTAATTGCTTTATCTACCCTGGTACTATCAACTCGGATAGCTGGTCCCTCTATTGGGTCGACATAAGGCAGGCTCTCTTTCTCCCATTCATTCTCTTTATTAAGCAATCTATCGTAGTGGCATCTCCAGACCTCTTTCTTTGCATCCTCATTTAATGCAAGCGTACCATCATCCATGCGAACACATTTCTCTCCTACAACATCACTATTCTCTCTCCTACACTGTCTTGCAACCCGAAATACCTCGAGTCTTTGGTCCTCACGGCGCAGAACATTGGCAAATCTTTCCTTATCTGCTTCCCCTCTGGCTAAATAAACCTGTCGCCTAGCCTCCCTTCTGGCACATTGGTACAATTCCCTGCTACCACCGTTCTTCCAGTCCTTCCAAGCTTGTTTCTTTTGTCTAATAGCCCTGTCTACCTCCTTATTCCACCACCACGTTACTCTGGGTTGGGAGGGGACCTTACACCACCCACAAATCTGGTCGGTGGCTTTCAACAGGTTGTCCCGCAGAAATCTCCAATTGTCTTCCACGTTGTATGATGCTATATCCCCTTCTATTTCGTTAAATGCTTCAAGTAACTTGTCTCTAAGTCTCTGTCCGTTTGCAGGGTCTTTAAGCTTCCACACCCTTCTTCTCCAAGCCTGTCTAATTCTGGGCACCCATTTTGCCTTGATCCCAAAGTCGCTAACTACTAATCTATGTTGTGGGGTACATTCTTCGCCAGGGTAGGTTTTGGCATTTATAAGCCGCCCTCTTTCCCTATTTCTGGCGAGGATGTAGTCAATTTGGCTAGAGTGTCTGCCGGAGCGGTAGGTGACTAGGTGACTGGCAGGTTTCCTGAAGTTGGTATTGCAGACCATAAGATTGGTTGCATCACAGAACTCCAGCAGTCTGGTTCCCTCCTCGTTGCGGGAACCGAAGCCATAGCCTCCATGTATGCCATGGAAGCCCCCAGCACGACGTCCGACATGACCGTTGAAGTCTCCAGCCACAAAGAGAAGGTCCCTGTCACTCGTCGACGAGGTAGTTTGCAAGAGGGTGTCATAGAATTGGTCTTTCAGACCATCTGGTAGCCCAGGTTGAGGTGCATAGGCTGAGATGACAGTAGCTAATCTATGATGAAGCACTAGTCTGATCTTAAGTACTCTGTCACTTACTCTAACGACCTCGATTACCTTATCCACCCATTTCTCCGCTAGAAGTATTCCTACGCCCCCGACCCCGTCAGTGTTCCCTGCCCAGAAAATCTTGTACCTGTGTTCTTTGCCTGTGAGGAACCTTGCAGAACCTCCTCTCCATCTTACTTCCTGGATGCAGCACATATCTACGCATCTCCGTTCAAGCATCTCAACAATTTCACCAGATTTCACCAGATATATATATATATATATATATCTATATATATATATACTGGAGTAAGCACATGAAATGTACAACAAAACTGTCCGATGAACGGGAACGTGAAACTCAGAGTAACAGTCTTTTGTTATATTTTTGCTGCTATTATTTAAAGCATATATATATAAATATATCACATTTATAATACAGGTATATCATATACATAATATATACTACAAATATTACATGTATATATTACATATATAATATGTGTATAATGCAAAAACACCCTGCAGACTGTGACACTTGACAAAATAGAAATAAAATTTTAAAACTTGCTGTTTCTGTGTGGCCCAGTACGACTAGTCCATGGCTTGGTGATTGAGGACCCTTTTTCCACAGGGCCTCCAAGGCAAGCAAGAAGGAGCAAGGTATTCTCGTACAGGGGTCTTGGCCCAAATTCTTGCAACAGAGTGGACTTCACTAACAGCATCCAAAGTGTCAGATGATTGTGCTAAACTGAGCAATGGATTGGGGGTCACTTTTGGCCAAATTGCCTAGTCAAGGGGATGTAAACAAACTGACAACGGTTCTCATGTAAACACACACACAAATTATTGCAGATGCATTGATGACATTCAAAACTGACAAAACTTGGGAAAGGAAGGCCTCTCAGGAAAAGATGGTTCAGGTTTGAGAACAGCAGAGAAAAAGCCATCCATGGCCTACACTCCATACGGCTTAAATAAGAATCCATTCATGGGTCTGCTGCCAGTTGCCCTTTGCCGTTGCCCATAAAATCCATCCCAGGATTTTTTTACTTTGACATTCTAACAACACCCCCAGGCATTGGTTCTTCACAAGAATTAAGTCTTCTCACTAATTAAGAAACCAATGATTTAATCATTATTTACATTTGACGGATATTTGTCCTCATTTTGTTTGTTGTTAACATAACGTTTCGGCTGATATATCCTCCAGCCTTCATCAGGTGTCTTGGGGAAATTTCGAACCTGGGTTCTCATTCCTAAGGTATTTTTCGGTGTTATTATCATTATTATTATTATTATTATTATTATTATTATTATTATTATTATTCCGGTCACTGCTTGGTGCGGGCTACTAACCCCAAGATTCTGAGTTCGATTCCAATTAGTGACCTGAATAATAATAATAATAATAATAATAATAATAATAATAACAACAAGAACAACAACATCGAAAAATACCTTAGGCATGAGAACCCAGGCTGGAAATTTCCCCAAGACACCTGATGAAGGTTGGAGGGTATATCAGCTGAAACGTGTTAACAATGAACAAGATGAGGACAAATATCCGTCAAATGTAAATAAGGTACATAATTCCTCATCTCTTAAGTATAGAACTGCAATGATTTAATTACAATTAAGATTACAAAACTGGAAAAATTCAAATTCAAGATTTTTAATTTCAATTTGAAATTTAGGAAAAAATTTCTTTCTTTTCTTATTAAAATTACTGAATAAAATTAGAAATGTAGAGAACATTTTATTTTAGATCATTTGAAACTGCTTACCTTTGTTAATTAATTATTCAAAACCAGAAGTAACTCTTGTTGAATTTCTCATTTGGTTTAATAAGAATTTGAAACTAACTCGAATCTGAAACATGAAAGAAAATGAAAAACAAATTAAAACTCTGAGAAATTAAATTTGTTTTAGTGAGTTTTTGTTTTTGAATAAGACACAGTATTATTGGTTTCAAATTTTGGCACAAGGCCAGCAATTTCAAGGGAGGGGGTAAGGCAATTACTTTGACCCCAGTGTCTGACTGGCACTTATTTTATTGACCCTGAAATGAAGACAGGCAAAGTCAACTGCAGCGGAATTTGAACTCACAACATAAAAATGGACAAAATATGGCAAAGCATTTTGTGCAGCATGCTGACAATTCTGCCAGCTCCCAGCTTTGATAATGGTTTCAAATTTTGACACAAGGCCAGGAATTCTGTGGGTGGGATGCTAGTCAATTACATCAATCCCAGTGTTCATCGGGTACTTATTTTCTCGACCCTGGAAAGATGAAAGGCAAAGTCAGCCACAGCGGAATTTGAACTCAGAACATGAAAATGGACGAAATGCTGTGAAGCATTTTTCCCAGCATGCTAATGATTCCGCCAGCTCACCACTTGAGTTATAACTCAATATTATAAAGTTTGTTTTTTTTTTTGTATTTTTTTCTATTTGGTATCATCACAGGATAACTGTGCTGTTGGTTGGTTCAAGCAACTGTTTAACTGTTGGACAGGAAAAAAAGTTTTAACGAGAAAACTTCTTTTCATCTCTACATTTTTCAAGTTAATCTCTGTGTCAAAGTTGGTTATCTTGTTCTCAATGGCTGGAATCATATTTTAAGTAAAAAAAAAAAAATGTAAAAAAGAATAACATCAATCTTGATAATTAGGATTTTTCTTTATTTTTGTTCTCTGAGAAGATTCTAGAAAGGGTTTTTTGTTTCTTTATTTTTTTATTTTTTTTTATTTGTACTCTTAGAGGAAAGTGAGCTTTTCTGAAGTAAGTGGTTTCCAAATTGAGATGTGGTGGACATTTTTAAAGAAGGACATGCCGAAATGGAAAACTCTGTAAAAAGAGAAATGTCACTGGCTATTAGAGACGATGAGGATTGGTTCTTCCCAATGAAGGGATGGCAATCACTATTAAAATTCATTGTGTAAAAATATCAATGAAGAACTGGCAAGAAAAGAAAGACTCCAAGGCGATGACTACGGACCGAGACCTTTGGAAATGGGCTGTGCGTGAGAAGACCCGGCAAGCCAAGTAAGATCGTTGCCAGTGCCCCTGGACTGGTTCTTGTGCGGGTGGCACATGAGATGCACCATTTTGAGCGTGGCCGTTGCCAGTACCGCCTGACTGGCTCCTGTAGGATTTTCGAGCGAGATCGTTGCCAGTGCCCCTGGACTGGCTTGTGCGGGTGGCACATAAAAGACACCATTTCGAGCGTGGCCGTTTTCGTGCGGGTGACACGTAAAAGCACCCACTACACTCTCTGAGTGGTTGGCGTTAGGAAGGGCATCCAGCTGTAGAAACTCTGCCAAATCAGACTGGAGCCTGGTGTTGCCATCCGGTTTCACCAGTCCTCAGTCAAATCGTCCAACCCATGCTAGCATGGAAAGCGGACGTTAAACGATGATGATGATGATGATGATATATATACACACACACACACATACATATATGTATACAAATGGGTATATATATATATATATATATATATATATATACACACATGGATATATAAATATATATATATATATATATATATATATATATATATATATATATATATACACACACATACACAGGTATATGAAGGAATTATAGAAAGATTGACAGCATAAGCAGCGTTTTCTGCAAGAAAACTGCAATCAATCAATTTTAGTAATAAAAAAAAACTAAAAACCAAAAAAAAAAACAATCTTCTTCTTCTACTGTTACATATTCACTGCGAGAAGATGTCTGTGTCAGTAAATAATGTCACATTTAACACTCAAAAACAACTTAGATCCCATCAGATTACCGAAGTAAACAGCAGGCTTGTCCATTCTTTTTGGGGCTCTTTTTTACTGTTTTTTAACAAGTGGTGGAAGAATGTAAGAGAAAAAAGAAAACATTTTTATTCAGAGTAAAACCACAAAACATTTCAAAAATAGTAGCCTAAGTCTACCTTGACAGTTTCAGTGTGATAGCAAGGAAGCCCAACAGGAATAAATGTGTCTAGGCAATTGTGTGTGGGTGCGTGTGTAATATCCATTTTAGTCAGTCTGCACCTTAATCAAGTTACCATAGCAACCATGTGATATTCAGTGATATCAACTGGCAATTAGTAGAATGTATTCTGAATCTAATCCTTTATTGGTTTTTAGCACTGGACCCAAGGCCATACTGGATCACTATCACCATCAGAAGACATTTTAAATTTGTTACTTATTTTAGCAATCACTATTTGCCAAACCTCTAAGTTAACAAGACATAAACATAGACATGGACACACATCATCATCATCACCATTACCATTGGTATCATTGTCATCATCACCCTCATCATCATCATTTTACCTCCACTTTTCCATACTGGCATAGGTTGAACAGTCATTTATACACTTTTATATAAGTCAGAGATATATAAATATATAATGGGCTTCCTTACAGTTTCCATCTACCAAATTTTTCTCACATGGCATTGGTTAGATTAAGTAGTGGATGACATTTGCCTAAAGAGGCACACAGTGGAGTTGAACCTAAAAATCTTTGGTTACAATGTGAACCACTTAACATAACACAAGATAAACGAGAACACTAACTGGTTAATAAAATAGATTCAGGATAACTAATTACTTAATTAAATGTGCAAATAAATGAGATGATTTATTGATAATGAGGTTCTAATTGGTTGGATAATCAAGTTTATCTCAAACCCTTTTGTTACAATATTTCAGCCAAAATACACTGTGTTTGTTTCAATTAATTTTGAAAATAAGGAATAATCTTGATAAATAAATTTGTCATTATTATTTAGCTTGTGTTTGGAACATAAATTTACGTGAAACCTTGAAAGGAAGTTCCAATTTAGATCACCTTAAGCCTTCTGTTAGAGTATTTCTTTTGAAATACACTGTATTTGTTTCAACTAATTTTGAAAATAATGAAAAAATTCATGAAATAAATTTGCCATAATTATTTTGCTATTTGGAATGTAAATTAACACAGATTTTCGATAGAACGGTTTAATTTAGATTACCTAAAACCTTTTGTCATCATATTTTTGGACAAATACAATGTCTTTGGAGTAAAGATTTTTGCCAACATAACATGACAGTCCTGGTTTAGGATGAATGTTGCTGTAATTTAGCCCCAGGCGACATCGTCTCCAGCTGGCTATACGACACAATGTGTGTCCTTATATTTTCAAACAAGGGAATCTAGCACCCCCACTCAGCTCAAAACAATATCTGTATCGCAATTTCCAGGTTATTTCCCTTCATCAGCACAGAATAATTGTTTGGCTAGAGGTGGCACTGCCAAATTCCTGTTCGAAATATACAGTTTTCAAAGTGACAACTCGTCACTGATCTATAAATTTAAAAATTACTATTTTTTAAAAATCTCACAATGCGCAATATTCAGTAACAGTACTTTGTAGTAAAGATTGTTTGCCAACATAACATGGCAGTCCTGGTTTAGGACGACTGTTGCTGTAACTCTAGCCCCATTCATCCTAAACTAGGACTGCCATGTTATGTTGGCAAACTATCTTTACTCTAAAGTACTGTTACTGACCATCTTTCATTGAGATTTTAAAAAATAGTAATTTTATACAATGTCTTTGTTGCAATTAATTTTGAAAATAACAAAGAATTTAGTAACATAAGATTGTCATTAATCTGGTGTTTGGAACATAACATAACTCTTTTATTACCGTATTTCAACTGAAATTCACTACCTTTGTTTGAATTAATCTTGAAGATAATGAAGAATTTTGTCAAATAAATTTGTCATTATCAATCTGGACTTTGGAACATAAATTAGCATAAAATTTTGAGGGAAGATTTCAATTTAGATCACCTAAAACCTTTTGTTACCATATTTCTGTTGAAATGCAATGACTTGTTTCAATTAATTTTGGAAATAATGCAGAATTCAGTAAAATAACTTTGTCATTATAAATGTGGTGTTTGGAAAATAAATTAATAATAAATTTTGATGGAAAATTTTAATTTCAATCAATATAAAAAGTAAATTTGTATCATAGAACCAAAAATGGTCTCAAGTGGGTAGGTATCAAAAGGGCTGACCCCCTTTCTTTCCAAATTCCAATTAAACTACACAATGCCTTTGTGCCAATTAATTTTGGAAATAAAGAAGTATTTAGTAAATTTCTTTTGTCATTATTGAGCTGGTGCTCGGAACATAAATTAACTTTGAGTTTTAATGGAAAGTTTTCATTTAGATCACTTTAAATGAGGAGGTTGGAATCATAGAACCAGGAACACTATGAGATGGGTTGGTATCACAAGATGGAAGTTTTTTTTAAACTTGCCATTCCACCCATGCTACATTTTGATTAGTTGAACCATTTAGCATTTAAACTGGTCATAGCCAGCCCAAATATTCTACCTGTTTTATGCACAAACAGGCCAGATCCTGCCTCTCACACCTACTTTACAATACCATTCTAGAAATAAACATTCATATCCTCAAAATTTCAAAGCTGTGAGATAATCCATGATTAACTCAAAGCAATTTGAATAAATAAGCATTACATTTCACAGAGTAATCTGAATACTATCGGGGCCCAAATATTCTGTTTTGTGTTCAAATTAGCCAGATTCGACCTCTCATACCTAACCTACAATGTCATTTTAAAAATAAACAATCAAAACATTGACATTTCAATGAGATAAATACATGATTAATTCAAAAGAATGTGGATAAACAAGCATTAAATTTGACAGAATAAACAGAATGTTAAAGAGTTAATCTTCAGCTGTCTGCTTACAGCATCATCTTATTCCTGCTTGTGTAGATAGTGGCACCAACACAGATGAGAATATTGCCCCCACTGAGATCATGCTGGTGCTAAACACAGAGGAATCATTGACAGCATCTAAAAGACAGCCACCCAAAATACTGACTTAAAGTCACTCCTCACAAACATGCTACAGTTTCTGATCGAAGGTGAGCTGTGTCCTCTCTCTAATTTTTTCTACTACTACTACTACTACTATAAAGACTCCACACACATATACATATGTAATAACAGCCCCTTTGGTTGGCTTGGGACTATAGCAGAAGATATCTGCTCAAGGTACCACACAGTGAGAGTGCACCTGAAATCACATGGTTGGGAAACAAACTTACTAACCACGTAGCCATACAGGTGCCATGCTAACAAAAACAAATAGGTTGGCTTTACACCTGTGCGAGTTACATTTTGAATGCTCATCACAGAAAATTTTATGTATGTGTGTGTTTGTGTGTACGCGCGCGCATACACACATGTGTGTATATGTGTATGTGTGTTTATGTATGTATGTGTGTGTGTGTGTGTGTGTGTGTGTGTGTGTGTGTATATATGTATGGTTGAAATTTACAGAAAAACAAAAGACAAAGACAGGTGTATAAACAACAGACAGGTGTATTAGTTTAATGCTCAGGAAAGTGAGAAAGTCCTTTAAGTTTCAAGCCTACGCTCTTCAACAGAAAGGAACCCGAGGAAATAAACAGAGACAGAATAAAAACACTTTTGGAGCTAGCAATCAATCATGGCGGTCAGTACATATGTATATATATATATGTGTATGTATATATATCTATATATATATATATATATATATATATATATACATGGAAATATATATATATATATATCATCATCATCATCATCATCATTGTTGTTTAATGTTCGCTTTCCAAGCTGGCATGGGTTGGACGGTTTGACTGAGGACTGGTGAGCCAGAAGCCTGCACCAGGCTCAATCTGATCTGGCAAAGTTTCTACAGCTGGATGCCCTTCCTAACGCCAACCACTCCAAGAGTGTAGTGGGTGGTTTTACATGCCACTGGCACAAGGGCCAATCAGGCAGTTCTGGCAACGACCATGCTTGAATGTTGTTTTTCACATGCCACCGGTACATGTGCTGGTAAGGCAACGCTGGCAATGATCCTGCTCAGATGGTGCGTTTTATGTGCCACCAGCGCGAGACCCAATCCGTGGCCCTGGCAACGATCACACTCGGATGTGCTTTTAATGTTCCACTGGCACGAGTGCCAATCAGGCAGCGCTGTCATCGGTCACGTCAGCGATTTTGATTTTGATTTCACTTGCCTCAATAGGTCTTTGCAAGCAAAGTTTATTGTCCAATGAATGAGGGGTATTCATAAGTGGGCTGGTTACACCCACTTGGCTTGTCGGGTCTTCTCAAGCACAGCACATTGCCAATGATCTTGGTTGCTTGTCATTGTCTCTGTGAGGCCCAACATTCAAAGACATTGCTTCACCACCTCATCCCATGTCTTCCTGGGTCTACCTCTTCCACAGGTTCCCTCAACTGCTAGGGTGTGACACTTCACGCAACTGTCCTCACCTATGTGCATCACATGACTGTACCAGCACAGTCATCTCTCTTTGTCCCTGGTCCATCAGGAATCACCACAGAGATGCTCAAAATATCTGACTGTGTTTGCTGTAGCCTAGTCACCTGTATAGTTAACCAGATGATACATGAAGCAGTCATACCCAATGTCTGGTGTTGCAGCACCATAGTCAACTGCTATAAAAGTAAAGGTGATGCTTTAGATACAAATAATTACAGAGGTATCAAGTTGTATATATATGTGTGCGTGTGTGTGTATACATGCGTGTGTGTGTATATAAATGTATATGTATATGTGTGTATATATATATGTATGTATGTGTGTTTGTATGCGTGTGTATATATATCGCATTGTAGAAACTTTCATAATTTACATGTGAGATATTAAATTTATTTTTATAAGGGAGATGTTGACAATGCCTTTGAAGATTCTTCTATGATCAGCATCATTAGACTGTAAACTCCGCAGTCGCAGGCACCGGTTCTGTGCTTGCAACCATCAGGTGGAGAGAAGGCATAATTAGTGCTATAAAAGGTGTGTTTTATACAACAAAAGAACAAATTTGAATTTGTACGTATGTAAAATTGAATAGAGAAAATTATTATTGGTTTGAACATTCTAGTTTAGGAAGGTGAAAATAATTTTTGTGATGTAGCGGGAGGTGAAGTATTAGAGTGGGCGGGTTTGGGTTTGCTAAGAGCAAAAATGGAATGTTATGGAATTTTATAAAATAGGAACGCAGTAGCAGTAAATGTCCATTAGTACAGAAAATTAAGCTGTCTGAAATCATTCATATGTGAAGCTATGTTAAGGCTTAAAAGGAGTGTATTTTGTGAAGTGTATTAATGCGACACACAGACAAACACACACACACACACTTGCTTAACTGGTCTGAAACACCATATATATATGTAAAGGGGGTGAGCTGGCAGAAACGTTAGCACACCAGATGAAATGCTTAGCGGTATTTCATCTGTCTTTATGCTCTGAGTTCAAATTCTGCTGAGGTCGAATTTGCCTTTCATCCTTTTGGGGTCGATAAATTAAGTACCAGTTGTGTACTAGGGGTCGATCTAATCGACTGGCTCCCTACTCCTCCAAAAGTTTGGTCCTTGTGCCTAGAGTAGAAAACAACATATATATCTGTTGATATATCTATATCTATGTGTACTATCAGAACTAGAGGAGAAGTTTCAGGTGTGGAAGCAAGGTCTAGAATTGAAGGGCCTTAGAGTCAACCTAGCTAAAACCAAAATCCTAATAAGTAGGAAGGTAGATAAAACACAAACCCCTTCAGGTAGATGGCCCTGCTCAGTATGTAGAAAAGGAGTAGGTAGTAACTCTATAAGATGTACCCGGTGCAAGCTATGGACACATAAGAGGTGCAGCAACATCAAAGGCAGGTTAACTAGCAAGTTAGTTTTTGTTTGTGGCAGATGTTCAGGTGCAATAAAGACTGCAAACAAACAGGAAACAACTTCTATCTCATTCCAGGGTGAAAAACTAGAGGTAGTCGATAGCTTCCGCTATCTGGGCGACCAAGTTAGTAGTGGGGGTGGGTGCGCTGAAAGTGTAGCTGCTAGAATAAGAATAGCCTGGGTAAAGTTTAGAGAGCTCTTACCCCTGCTGGCGACAAAGGGACTCTCACTCAGAGTAAAGGGCAGACTGTATGACGCATGCGTACGAACAACCATGCTACATGGCAGTGAAACATGGGCTGTAACTGCTGAGGACATACGTAAGCTCGCAAGGAATGAAGCCAGTATGCTCCGTTGGATGTGTAATGTCAATGTGAATACCCGTCAGAGTGTAAGTATCTTGAGAGAAAAGCTGAACATTAGAAGCATCAGTTGTGGCGTGCAAGAGAAACGATTGCGCTGGTATGGACATGTGGTGAGAATGGAGGAGGATAGCTGCTTGAAAAAGTGCCACACCCTAACAGTTGAGGGAACCCGTGGAAGAGGTAGGCCCAGGAAGACCTGGGCTGAGGTGGTGAGGCAAGACCTTCGTACATTGGGCCTCACCGTGGCGATGACTACGGACCGAGACCTTTGGAAATGGGCTGTGCGTGAGAAGACCCGGCAAGCCAAGTAAGATCGTTGCCAGTGCCCCTGGACTGGTTCTTGTGCGGTTGGCACATGAGATGCACCATTTTGAGCGTGGCCGTTGCCAGTACCGCCTGACTGGCTCCTGTAGGATTTTCGAGCGAGATCGTTGCCAGTGCCCCTGGACTGGCTTGTGCGGGTGGCACATAAAAGACACCATTTCGAGCGTGGCCGTTTTCGTGCGGGTGACACGTAAAAGCACCCACTACACTCTCTGAGTGGTTGGCGTTAGGAAGGGCATCCAGCTGTAGAAACTCTGCCAAATCAGACTGGAGCCTGGTGTTGCCATCCGGTTTCACCAGTCCTCAGTCAAATCGTCCAACCCATGCTAGCATGGAAAGCGGACGTTTAAACGATGATGATGATGATGATGATATACGTATATATATAGATATATATATATGTGTGTGTGTGTGTGTGTGTGTGTGTGTGTGTGTGTGTGTGTGTACGTGTACATATATATATATATATATATATATGTATGTATAATTAAAATTAGGGTTCAGCAAGAATTGCTTCACCACACACCCAAAATTAGAAATAGCAGTCAAAACTACTATTTCTCTACCAAAATATAACTGGTAGAGAAATAGTAGTTTTGACTGCTATTTCTAATTTTCGGTGTGTGGCGAAGCAATTCTCGCTGAACCCTAATTTTAAATTGTGTTTATATAAGTTTACCGATAATGGTACTTTAACACACCAAACTACTTGGTATAATTACTAATTATTAATTAATTTTTACCCTATATCTGTAAGAATATAAATATGTGTATATATATATATATATATATATATATGTATGTATATATATATATATATATATATATATATATGTGTGTGTATATACATATATATATATATATATATATATATATATATATATATATATATATATATATATATGTAGTCACAGACATTTGATACTGATCGTTGTGGTTAGCCATTAACTGGAACTTAACTGAGAGCTAATATGGCAGCCGCCTAAATAATATATCCCTCCAAACTCACTTTTATATCTATCTATCTATCTATCTATCTATATATATATATATATATATATATATATATATATCAAACAATAAGCAACACGGATTTCAAAAGTGATTGCAGTACGCACGTTTCATGCTACTTCAATTTATTTAAGTAATGTGAGCATTACCTTAAATGCAATATGAAGAGCAATCTTCAGCTGCACGAAAAAATATTACTTAAATAAATTGAAGTAGCATGAAACGTGCGTACTGCAATCACTTTTGAAATCCGTGTTGCTTATTGTTTGATTTTAACCACCCATCCTTTTGGGATGTGATATTCGGGTGCCTTCGCATAAGTACCATATTCAAGCCTTGAATCTATATATATATATATATATATATATATATATATATATATCTATAAGCACATGCACACACACAGTCTTTTAGTCTTAGTCTTTTATACATGTCAGTCATTTTGACTGTGGCCATGCTAGAGCACTACTTTGACGGGTTTTAGTCGACAAAATTGACCCCAGCAGTTATTCGTTATAAGCCAAGAACTTATTCTATAGGTCCTTTTTACAGAACTGCTAAGTTATAGGGACATAAGCACACCAACATCAGTTGTCAAGCGATGATGGTGGGGTGAAACAGACACAAAGACACACACACATAAATATACACACACATACAGAGGCACATATATCAATATATATGACAGGCTTCTTTCAGTTTCCATCCACCAAATCCACTCACAGGGCTTTGGTCAGCCTGAGGCTAGAGAACAAGACACTTTCCCAATGCCCCATGCAGTGGGACTGAACCCAGAACCATGTAGTTGGGAAGCAAACTTCTTACCACACAGCCACGCCTGTGTCTATAAAGAAAGTAGACCAGCCAACAGATGCTGAAACCAATAGACACACAGACAAAACATCCTTCCATCCGGAAGTCATGTGTCGGTCCCTTCTGTTCAGTGATTTATTCAAGAAATCACCAAAGGCAAAGAGACTTGTAAGCAAGTACTGAGGAAGATTCCACACCATTCTTCCAACTTTTGACCAACACTCAGAGGAATATGTTTTTGATATTTGGATGTTAATTTGCATTCTAATCTAATATTTTTAGATACTGGAACTTTAATAATTGGAACTTCCTCCATTGGAAGCCTGAAAATGTTGAGAATAGATCAGTTTAGATTTAACGGGCAGCGAATAATGTAATATTTGGGACAATAGCAATGCTTAGATATAATAATAATAATAATAATAATAATAATAATAATAATAATAATAATAATAATGATAATAATAATCCTTTCTACTGTAAGCACAAGGCCTGAAATTTTGGAGGGGGAGTAAGTCAATAACATCAATCCCAGTGCATAACTGGTACTTATTTAATCAACCCTGAAAGGATAAAAGGCAAAGTCAACCTCGGCGGAATTTGAACTCCGAACATAGTGATGGGTGAAGTACCGCTAAGCATTTTGTCCAATGTGCTAACGATTCTGCCAGCTTGCTACTTTGATGATGATAATAATAATATGTATATATACACACACATCGATATATATAAATATATACATATATACACACACACGCACATCTATATATCTATATATATATATATGAGTGGTTGGCGTTAGGAAGGGCATCCAGCTGTAGAAACTCTGCCAAATTAGATTGGAGCCTGGTGTAGCCATCTGGTTGCACCAGTCCTCAGTCAAATCGTCCAACCCATGCTAGCATGGAAAGCGGACGTTAAACGATGATGATGATGATGATGATGATGATATATATATATACACACACACACACACACATCTATATATATACATACACACACATACACATCGATATATATATATATGTAGGAGAGTATTGTAGTTCGCTTGGAGCATTGTGTATTGTTTGTAAAGAATAAAGTGTTTTGAATGGCACAACAATGCACTGTAATACAAACAATGGACTATAAGAACTGTTGTAATTCAATCATCCATAGTCTGATATAATATTTCGAAATATAAAAATTCCTTCTTCAGATATCCCAAAGAATTGATCGAGTCACTGCTATAATCGATTTTCCAACGGCCTTTTTTTTTTTCTGGAAGCGTCTCTACAGTGGTCTCATGAAGCTCCTTCCAGAAATCCTTATGAGAAGTGCATGAGGGCAGCCATGTCTCAAGCTCATGTGTGATGGCACATCCATAGCACTGCTTCTAAGTTATGTATTATACTTGCAGTTTCCATTTTTTTTTATAGATAACACATGAGCATGTTATCAAAAATGAACCTACACGTATCCAGATGTAGCTAAATAATATATTGTCTGCCAACCTCCAGTCTGTTGTTAATTTGGGGCCCTAATCTGTCTATGAGGATAGCTTCCTTAATTCTTAGATTACCCAAATTTCTTTCATTGGCCTCAGTTGTGACTGTTATGCTTCTGTCCGTGTTCCTGCATCTGTCTACATGTTTTCTGCAGGAGGAGGCTCTCATGTCCAGATCTTCTTTGATGCGAATGTATAACGGTCTTGTTGTGCTACCCACATAGAACTTGTTGCATTTGTTACATTGTATTCTATACACAACGTTTACCCGTTGGCATAGATCTGTGTCACGGATGGGACAGGAAGAGTATCTAGCTGGAAAACCTGCCTCGGTGAATCTCGTCAGATCCATGACCCATGCAAGCATGGAAAACGATGATGATTGTACAACTGTATGTATTGGTCTCAGTTTTGTGAGTGGATTTGGTAAAAAGAAACTGAACGAAGCCCATCATATACATATATATTTGCCCGTATCTGTATATATAAGTGATCTGAAGGTGGATGGTTTTGTGGTTAGGGATATTCAGTTCATGATCATAAGGTCGTGAGTTCAATTCCTGGTGGCACGTTGTGTCCTTGGGCAAGACACTTTATTTCACATTGCTCCAGTCCACTCACCTGGCGAAAATGAGTTGTACCTGTATTTCAACAGGACTGGCCTTGTCACATTCTGAGTCTTGCTGAATCTACCTAGAACCATATTAAGGGCACACGTGTGTGTGTGTGGAGTGATTCATGATTGCAAGGTTGTGAGATCAAACTCTGGCAGCATGTTGTATCCTTAGGCAAGATACTTCATTTCACGTTGCTGCAGTCCACTTAGGTGACAAACATAAGTTGTCATGTTCTGTGCCATGCAAGATCTCCCTAAGAACTTTGTTAAGGGTAAGAGTGTCTGTGGAGTGCTCAGCCACTTGCATGTTAATTTCACAAGCAGGCTGTTCCAGTGACCGGATCAACTGGAATCCTGGTTGTCATAACTGACGGTGCGCTAGTCTTATATATGCATGTGTGTGTGTGTGTGTGTGTGTGTGTGTGTGCAGGCTTGTGCCTCCTTGTGTTGACATCATGACAGAGTCACAAACGAGTGCCACTGTCATGTAAGCAGGGTCCCTCACTTCTAGTCTGCCTTGAAAAACGAACCTAGGACATTTACTGCCCCATGGACAATAACCCCGCCAAGGACAATTACTTCTGAGGACAACAGATGATGATTTAAAATTTCTTAATATATTGGAGAGGGGGTAATTAACCAAGGGGGTAATTGTCCTAGGGGTTAGTTGTCCTCAAGAGGAATTGACCAATGGGGGGTGGTAATTGTCCTGATACATTGAAAAACATGTCTGGTCATTGGAAAGTATTACATTGCATAGAAACAGGTGAGGGTTGGTGACAGGAAGGGCATCCAGCCACAGAAAAATCTTCCTCAATGGATACCAGCTGAACCTTGCAAGCATGAAAAGATGGATGTTAAAACTATAATGAGCATGATAATGATGTGTACATTTGTATTTGAATGCAAGCATACATGCAAATGTACATGGTGATTGTTCCATCTTCACAGACGATTGCCGTGTCTCTCTGAGCTCCCTCGTTGTCAATGGCATTTCCGACATTCCGTCTGTGACCACTCGGTTGACAATTCAATCCAGCAGCAGATCTGCATGGTTTGGAAAAATTGGTGACAGACAAGAGTTGTAACTTCCACATGATTGATTGGATAACTTTGTGAGACACGTTCCCCCCACCCTCCATATATAAAGTCTGGTACTTATTCTGTAAGTTTCTGTCGTCAAACCACAGGTTACAGGGATGTAAACAAACCAGCACTAGTTGTCAGGTGTTGATGGTAGCGATCAACAACAGACACAAAGACACACACACAGATATATATATATATATATATATATATATATATATATATATATATATATATATTAGTGCCTGATGAATGCTCTTATGTACATGAAATTATAAGTAACATGTATAACACATGTAGTATGAAACATTTAGACTTTCATTGGATGGAGTACTCTTAATGATTTTTACACAAATGAATTTTGGATATTCACCCCCTTACGTCGGCTGTCAATTACATATTTATAAGTAACATGATTGGCACGATTGAGTATAAAGGAGTTGGTCTGAAGAAAATCTAATTAGGCTTTGCACAAACATGGATTTATACAACATTGGCTATTCAACCAAGAATATACCGATGCCACCAAAGCATCTTTATCTTAGAATGCTGCTAGAGAAAGTTAAGGACCTTGTAAAAAGAATATGAGGGAAGGCAATATTTTTGGGTTTTGGAGGACCTACATTATATAAAGAGAACTATGATTTGAAAGCGAAAAAGATACCTTCCTGCTGTTAAAGATGGAGTTCCATTCACATCTGATCTACTTAATTTAGTTATTAACGTTAGATTTTTCAAGTATAACAAAGAGAGAGAGAGAGAGAGAGAGAGAGAGAGAGAGAGAGAGAGAGAGAAAGGGTTCAATCAGAGCCTGATGAATGCACTTGTGTATGTGAAACTATTAGTAGCACATATAATGCATGTAGTATGCACCGGTCTGCAGTCTTTGCTGGATCAGACTGGAGACTGATGCAGCCTTCTGGATTGCCAGCCCTCAGTCAAACCGTCCAACCCATGCCAGCATAGAAAGCAAACATTAAATGATGATGATGATGATGATGTATACACACACACACACACACACACACACACACATATATATATACACACACATTTTTACATATATATACATATAAATATATACATAAATACATATATATATACATATATACACATATATATATACATATATATATATATATACATATATATGTGTGTGTGTATGTATGTATATATATATATATATATATATATATATATATATATATATATATATACATACATATATGGTAAGAAACAATGGCAAGCATTAGTTCTGTGATATTTCTAGTTCCAAACATAAGCCACTCCAAGATAAGCCACAATATTAATAAATAGGACTGTAAAGTAATATTGCAGAATAAAAGTGTATCCATTAATAATATCCCCGTCGCATACGACTGTCGACGATATTTATGGACAGATGGGAAAGAAACACACAGCGTAATGTAATGTTTGCAGTTACCGAAACCTGCAGAGTATGTCGTAAATGAACTGAACGATGATGATGATGATGAAACTAATAATAATAATAATAATAATAATAATAAATGAATGAATGAATGAATGAATGAATGAATGAAAATGTAGATATAAGATGATGTAAGCCAGAAAGAAACTAATGTTGCATGTTGGTTTAATTTCACAGTGACTTCAAAACTGCTTTGAAACGTGTGTGTGTGTGTGCATGTGCAATAGATATGTGCATGTGTGTGTGCATGTGTGAGTATATATGTATAGACAAGGACAGAAGGAGAGACGGAAATTTTCTTGTGAATGCATATAATGCATTCCATAAAGGCCTCACATACGCACAATCGCAAAGACAGTACTTGCCTTTATACAAAAGGCAATAATAGAGCATGTGTGTGTGTGTGTGTGTGTGTGTGTGTGTGTGTGTGTGTGTGTGTGTGTGTGTGAGTGTGTGTGTGTGTATGTGTGTAGCAATGGATATATTCCTTGTGTAGAGACATATTTCTACACACACACACACACACACATGAATATATCTTTAGAAATGGAAATCGGAAGGAGAGACAGACAAAACATTGTTCTATAAAGTCAGTGATATGAAACAGGAATTTCTAGATGAGAAAATTAAGGACCGCGTGTGTGGACGTGTATGGAAAGAGAGAGGGGGGATGAAGAAAGTGTGTTATTTCTTTACTACCCACAAGGGGCTACACACAGAGGGGACAAACAAGGACAGACAAACGGATTAAGTCGATTATATTGACCCCAGTGCGTAACTGGCACTTATTTAATCGACCCCGAAAGGATGAAAGGCAAAGTCGACCTCGGCGGAATTTGAACTCAGAACGTAGCGGCAGACGAAATACCGCTAAGCATTTCGCCCGGCGTGCTAACGTTTCTGCCAGCTCGCCGCCTTCTTGAAGAAAGTGTGTGTGTGTCTGTGTGTATGCACATGCATATGTGGCTGTGTGGTTAAAGAAGCTTGCTTCCCAGCCACACTGTTTTGGGTTTAACCCCACTGCACAGCATCTTGGGCAAGTGTCTTCTGCAACAGCTCAGTTCCAGGTCAACCAAAGTTTTGTGAGTGGATCTGGTAGACGGAAACTATGTTGAAGCCCATTGTGTGTGTGTGTGCTTGTGTTGTCTTGTTTTTACATTGCATGATAGTTGTAAATGAGTATCTCTGTCATACAAGCAGTGTTGTTTGTTTCCAATATTCTATGAGAGCATAGTATCTGGCTATGGGGAAATATTACCTTGATGAGGGTTGGCAACATGAAGGGCATCCTAGTTTAGGCATAGAAAATCTAGCTCAATAAACTCCATCTAAACCTATGCAAGTATGGAAAAATGAACGTTAAAACACTGACGATGACGATTATGTATACATATATACAGTATTTAGAAGTTATATCAGTGGAGAGTATAACAAATCCCAGAACTTTGCAGGTGAAGAATATATTTCTCACAAATCAACTCCAAAAGCATATAATATACACAGGTTAATAATGTGTGTCTATATGAAAATTACACACGAGAATTTAAACTTGAGAGCTAATCCACACAACAGTATATATATGTAGAAAGTAATACATAGGGTTTCTGAAACCCCAGTACTCTTTTTAAAAGACCTTAATATATGTCTAAGTGCAAAACTGTGTGGTTAAAAATCACACTCCTGTCAATCACATGGATCAGGGTTTGATTCCATTACATGGGATCTTTAGCAAATGTCTTCAGGTTGACAAATACACTGCAAGTGCAATTTGGTCTCTTTTTGCTGAACTGCTAAGTTATGGGGGATGTAATCACATTAACACCAGTTGTTAAGTGGTGATGGGGGTGGGGTGGGGACAAACACAGACACAAAGACACACACACACACGACTAGCTTCTTTCAGTTTCCGTCTACCAAATAATGAGACTGAACCCAGAACCATGTGGTTGGGAAGCAAGCTTCTTACCACACAGCCATGCCTATGCCTAAACATACACACATATATACATGCATATATACATATAAAGCACACACATGCATACTTGTGGTTGGAACAGCATTAATCACAGGTATGTTTGATCAAGATTGACCTAGAAATAACAGCCACACAAAACAGGGAGCACACACATAAACGATTGGCAAATAAATTTGGGCTTGAAAAAGTAAATCAAGGCAGTAGCACCCATACATGGAACAGCAGAGTATATGAAATTTCAGCTGCTTTGCTCTTCCATGTAATGTCTTTACTCCTCTGCAGCTTCTTCCCAGAATTTGTAGCAAATTATATGACAAAATATTGAATGAGATGGAAAGGTTTAAGTGATGCTGTGTTTTGTTATTTGGATATTTTGTCTGCAGTTGAAGCTAGCTCAAAGCTCCCAGTCAATATTGCAGTGTTGTTTTTTTGCAAATAACAGCAAAATTTGATTTAATTAACAGCCAAGCTCGAACAAAACTCTCTTTTCACACTGCACTTCTGTGTAGCAGAGGTTAGTGTGTTTCGTAAATACCAATAACTTCGTGCTTTATCAAACATTAACGAAAAAACAAACAAACATACATACAAACAGTTTAAACAAAAAGACCCAATTTCAGAGAAATAAAACAGCATTAACTACAGCAACAATAACAAAAAAAAGAAGAAGAAAAATGAAGAAAAAGAAGACGAAAAAACTGAAGAAATCTTAGAGAATTTTCTGAGAATTGTTCAGCATTGTTCTTGAAACAATAGAAATTGTTAAATATTTTCCACTGTTTCTTGCCCTTGTTTAACCCAAACAAACCTTCGTCAATGTGGATGTTAACTATTCTCTGTCCGAATGCATTTATTTTCATGAAATGTCTTTTTTGTGGAAGCAGAGAATTAAATGTAATTTTAAAAGACAACATTCAACTCTACATTCAACTGTCCATTCCCACAACAATTTATTGATTTTGTTGCCAAAATTTCTAGAAATGAAAAAAATTTTAATTAATTTTTTTGTCTTGTTCTTCTTTGGTTTCTGTTATTTTATTTATTTGTTTTCTTTTTTTTTCATTTTTCTTTTCTTTTTTTGGTGTGAACTCCGAAAGGAAAAAAAAACAAAACGGAATCTGAATCACGTCTTGCTTCCCTCCCTCATCTTTCCGTTCCCTTGTTCTGTCTGTTCTTGAGTTCAAAACTGATCAAAATTTGTGCCGATGACATTTAGTATAACATCAAACAAACACAGAACTATAAACACAGTCAAAGAACAAGCAGTGTTGTTGATATCAGTTCAGAGAATATGGTTCCTGTTGATGATAGAAAAAGACAGTTCCTGTTGATGACAGAAAATTGGGTTCCGGTTGATGATGACAGAAAATTTGATTCCGGTGGATGACAAAAGAAAATATGAAGAGATTTCTTCTTTCTATGGGGAATTATTTAACTACATTTTTTTTTAATTCCTACATTTATTTTATTTATTTTCTCTTTATTTAATGTATTTGTTTATTTTTCTTGTGTTCTTCAATGTTTCGGAATTGGTAAAAACAAACAAGTGGTATACTATGAATACAGAAATGTGATCGGACGAGCAATATTATGATGTGGATTCCAACATTTATGATTCAACTGCTGAGATGTTTATTGGAGACTGTATTAGAAATTATAAGAACCAATCTGAGAGAGAAACCAACCAAAATGACATGGAGGAGTCTTGGTGAAAACATGAAATCTTAATGAAATCAACGAGCACCAAGCAGATGGTACTGGGTGTAGTTGGAACAGGGTTGCTCCAGCTGGAAAAGCATGTGACCTGGTGAGTGAACGACAGAGTGAATGATTGAGTAAATCAACCGCATCATCCTCACCATCATCATCATTTAATGTCAATTGCCCATGCTGGCATGGGTTGGACAGTCTGACCAGAGCTGGCAAGCTGGTGGGGGGGGATGCACCAGGTTCCAGTCTGTTTTGGTATGGTTTCTATGGCTGGAGGCCCTTCCTAACATACCAACCACTTTACAGAATATGCTGGATGCCTTTATGTGGCACTGCACAGGTGCTTTTATGCAGCACAGCACCACATGGCCGCTTTTACATGGCACCACCATGAGTGCTTTATACAACACTTCTGCTGTAGATTACGGATCTTGTTGAGTACAGCCAGGCACCGGGTATCTCAGTCCTTTGTCATCTTGACTGAAAGGTTCACCTTCTTAAGGTTATTCTTCAGAACTTCATCCCATGTCTCCCTGTTTCTCCCGAGAGAATAAAACTAAAGGACAGCATGTTTATTAATGTTTATTATGCTCAGAGATTAAAACCCAAACAATGACACATCACCTGTTAAAAAAGTTTTTTTGTTTGCTCTTATGCCAGGTTTTTATTCATGCTATCATGATTGGATTTGCAAGACAGTGTTTTACAGCTGGATGCTCTTCCTGTTGCTAACCCTTACCTCACTTTCAAGTGAGAGACCTCTTATTTCACAAGTCTTTGAAGGTATAAAGCCAGTGGAAGTATTTTTAAACAGGGAAAATGGCAACAATGTCACCACTTGTAGCTCAGTGACTTTAAGAGAAATGCAAATGCAACCAAACACATGCATGCACACATGCATGCACACATGCATCTTTATACATCCATCCATAGATGTAATGGTTTGGTCGCTGTTACGTATTTAGGAGTTGGTTATAGATTTACTTATTGAATATATTTCCCGATATGGTTGTACATAAGATAAATGTGTTTGAAAGTTGTGGCTTCTTCGGTATGTTTGTTCCCAAACAACACTTATTTTAGTGCTTTGACACCACCAGATTGAAAGGTACTGCCCAGGTGTCGAAACCATAATGATATTCATGGGACAACTGATGATGGAAGTATGTTGGATTGTTGGTATGGCTGTTTTTGTATATGTGGAATAGGGGTATAACACAGCCTTTTGATATTCCAGTGCATTATATATATACATACCCGTCCAACCCATGTCAGCATGGAAAATGGATGTTAGATGATGATGATGATATATACATGCATACACAGACATGCATATATATATATATATCATAGGTGCAGGAGTGGCTGTGTGGTAAGTAGCTTGCTTACCAACCACATGGTCTTGGGTTCAGTCCCACTGCGTGGCACCTTGGGCAAGTATCTTCTATTATAGCTTCGGGCCGACCAAAGCCTTGTGAGTGGATTTGGTAGACGGAAACTGAAAGAAGCCCGTCGTATATGTATATACCTGTATATGCATGTGTGTGTATATGTTTGTCCCATCCAAAATCGCTTGACAACCGACGTTGGTGTGTTTATGTCCCAGTAACCTAGCGGTTCGGTAAAAGAGACCGATAGAAAAAGTACTAGGCTTACAAAGAATAAGAGCTGGAGTCAATTTGCTCGACTAAAGACAGTGCTCCAGCGTGGCCGCAGTCAAATGACTGAAACAAGTAAAAGAGTAAAAGATATATATATATACACAAACACACACACACACATGCATACATACATACATACATAAACATGTATATACACACACACGCACACAATGTAAAGTAGGATATGTCCAGCAGTAGAAACCATGCCAAAGCAGACACTGGTGCTTGATGTAGTCTCCTGGTTTGTTGGTTCCTGTCAAACCATCCAACTCATGCCAGAATGGAAAACAGACATTAAATGATGATGATGATGATGATGATGTCAAGCTTCTTTCGGTTTCACTCAGTCAAACCCACTCCCGATAAACTTTGGGTGGCTTAGGGGTTACTCAATGGCACTAAGACCCAAACTCAGTCTTAGAGAAACAAATTAGTATCAAAGGAAACTAATCGTCCACTTATATTAAGCTCATCACATGACTAGAAACCACATTAAACTGTAGTAACCTCACATTCATCTCGCAGAGGTCATTTTTCTTTTAAATAGTAGGGTGTGATTTCAAAGACATTGGCTACTATTTCTAGCATATCCAAGCGCCACATAAATATCCTTTCAAATGTTGTTTTTTTTTTTAAGTGAATTAAGTAGATAAGGGTTATGTCTTACTGGGCCAAGAACAACAGTGAACACCAGATAATATCAGGTACTTATAACCAGCTAGAGGGGTGGTGGTAGTGGGGTCAAAGCTAATAGCAAGGGAAGGGCCTTGGATATAATACAGAAGGCAAAATACATGGTGTGCAGTGGAACTGTACTGAATTGGAGATCAATGAAATGTTTAGGACAAGATGACCCCTTATTTGTTCAATAATTATAATGAAAGCATGAGGGAGGGACAGGAGTAGTAGGTGCAGGAAGGGGGCGTTTGATGAAAGGAGGATCTGAAACTATTGGGAATAAATTACCATGGTAACTGATGGTAATTGGAACATCAGTAAGTACAAAACCCTTGCTGGGTCTTTTTTTTCTCTCAGTTGACCTTTGACACGGAGAAGATGAGGGGTGATGGGGGAATCTCGAAGGGGTGGTGTGAGGGTGTTGGAGTGGGTGGGAGAGAGAGAGAGAGAGAGAGAGAGAGAGGAGATGGTTTAGAAACATCCAGAAGGTTTTCTACAGGAGGAAGAAAGGTTGAAGAAAATGGAGAGAGTGGAGGGTGGAGGTACAATTATATGTATTTTAGGGGAGTCATACAAATATTAGAGAGGAGGAGGAAGAGGGGAGGAAGAGGAGAGGTGGGAGTTGAGGGAGAAGAGACAAAAAGAGAGAGAGCAGATAGAAAGGCGAAGAGAGAGGGGAAGGGAGAGAGGTGGAAGAAAGTGGGAGGGAAGAGGTGAGATGCAGGAGAGGGAAGAAGGAATGTGGAGGAGAGAGGGTGGGAAGAAGGTGAGGTGTGGGAGGAGGGTGAGAGATGGGGAGAAGAGTGGGGAGAGAGAAGAAAAGAAGACTTGGGATTTAGATATGATGCCAAGTAGGATGCAGAAATCACTGTTGTTGTTGCTGTTGTTGCACATGTCAATGATGATGATGATAATATATGTTATCAGTTTTGTATAACATAATGGACTCTCCCATTGAAGACAACGTATGAGCATTCAGCTTTTGCCAAACGACAAAGGATTTGTTTATGGTGACATTAACACACACTCTCTCTCTCTCTCTCTCTCTCTCTCTCCATCAAATCGATGTTGTCTGAACAGGTGCACAAGTGTACCATGTGTCAGGTTTCAATGTGATCGCAGAGCAACGTGAGATGAAGGGTTTTGCTCAAGAACGCAATACACCACCCGGTCTAGGAATTGAAACCATGATCTCGCGATTGTGAAGTATAACACCCAAATCACAAGGCACCACAAAAAGAAAAAAAACAAACCAAAAGCAAAAACAAACTATCTTTCAAACTATCTTTTAATTTTCACTTGTTTCAGTCATTTAACCATGCCCATGCTACGGCACCAACTTGAAGAATTTTCTAGCCACATGAATCGGCCCCAGGACTTAGTATTTCTAAGGCCTGGTACTTATTCTATCAGTCTTTTCTGCCAAACTGCAAAGTTAAGGGGATGTAAACACACCAACATTGGTTGTCAAGTACACACACAAACACATTAATATATGTATATCTATAATAATAAAAGCAAATTCTGTCCGTTCGTCTAGGACCCCTGTATCTCAGTTTACATTTGCTTGATAAAGGCATGATTTATCTTTTTGAAATCAGGATGAGCCTGGGATTGTAAATCTGCCCTTCATTTGGTTTTTGAACATCTAGCACTGGGATCTGATTTTAAAGCATTTGGGTTGCTATCTTGGTTGGACCATGTCAGATATGTCGAAGATCAAGGGGGAGATAAATGATATTCATTTCATTAATTTTTTGTCAAGATAAAAACTTTTGGACAAATTGACCAATAGCCGGAATTCAATTTGGGACTGGAACCATAGAATGGTTGCATTACAGAATTAATTCTCATCCATCCTTAACCTCTGATCAAACACCACCAGGGCATATAGTCATTATAGGTGTATTATAGTCATGCTATTTAGCTCTCCTTAGATTTGGGCCCAATTAGCCATCCACAGGAGCTAGCCCTAAAAGTCTGCACAGAGTGTGGCTTTTAAACTAGTATATATATATGTATGTATGATGGGCTTCTTTCAGTTTCCAACAATCAAATGCACTCACAAGGCTTTGGTCAACCTGAACCTATTTTAAAAGACACATGCTCAAAGGTGCCACGTAGTGGGACTCAACTTAGAAGCAATGAGATTGGGAAGCAAGCTCCTTACCACACAGCCATGCGTGCGCCTATGTAGCTGAAATAAATGTAGCAATTATTTTATAGATAATGATGAGAGACTTAAGATAAAGTCCAATATTTTCTTTTCCACTTTCGTTTTCAAAAAAGCAAAAGTTGCTCAAATATGATAAAAGATATTATTATTGTTGTTGTTGTTGTCGTCGTTGTTGTTGTTGCTGCTGTTGTATTTCAAAAACAGTTTTGATTTAATTTCATCTGCTTACAGAAAAAAATCTTATTTAAATATCTGGGTTTCATAAATTTTAAATTCAAGTAAAGCTTTTATTATTATTATTATTATTATTATTATTATTATTATTATTATTATTATTATTATTATTATTGTCGTTGTTGTTGTTGTTATTATTACAATTCCTTTATCTTTATTTATTCATTATTTTTTTTGCATCAAAATATACTTTAAGTTCCTTTATGCTAACATTTCTCTGACAGACAAAAACAAAAAAACAACACACATATATATTTATATTTACATATCTATATCTATCTATCTATATATATATATATATATATATGCATTTGCATATAGACACACACACACATATATCTATATTTACACACACATATATATATATATATATATATATATATATATGCATTTGCATAGAGACACACACACACACGCATGTATGTATACACACACATTTTAAAAACACACACACATATATGAATGTACAGAAAGCAAAAATGCAAGATTTTTTTAAAGAAAAAAGGCCAAAACAAATGTAAAAAAAAACAAAAAAAAAACAAAGATAAAACCTTTGATAGAATTTTGGTGAATTCTATTTGTTGAAGATCTTAATTTCCTGTCTGAAAGATGAGGGACAAAAGAAAAATATTTATCTACAAGCTAGATGGAAGATATTTCAAAGAAACAAGGTAAATGTGGAGGATAGCATAGAATGGAAGTGAAAGGAAATGACAGAACCTTAGAATATTGGAGTGCTGCCATCTGGTGCTTTAAATGCAATATAAGAATCATGAATCATTTTGGTTCCCCCAAGATAAATATACATATATGTATGTATATATATATTTGTATATGTGTGTGTGTGTGTGTGTGCAAAAAAAGAAAGAAAAAGAAAAAGTATAGAGGAAAAGGAAAACAAACTACCCCACAAAACAAGGAACAAAGCAAAGATTCTCTTCAAAAGAGCAAAATCTTCCTCGGACATGTATTTTCTTAACTATAGCACCAAAGAACAGAGTAGCAAGACATTATTATTGTTGCCCCTTTCTGGAAGAACTGCCAAGAACAGAAAGAAACAAAATTACGGGAGGGTAGTTTTTATTTCCTGCACTGACGGCTGCAAGCCAGTCTATGTCCATCTGCTTCCATTCACTAATGTTGCTGCCGATTTTTAGTAAATGTCTCTTGGAACCTGATAGGAAACCATTCTTGCAGAATTCTAAAGGTTTCCGTTGACCGCATGTGAAGTACAGCCTCGAAAGGTCTTGCCTGTCTCGTGCCAGCATAAAAGGAACAGGTATAAAAAAGGAATGAAATGAAGTTTGTGAAATTCCAAACACGGAGAAGCAAGGAATCCGAGATTGTGAGGATCGTCTTTGAAACGAAAAAAATCAACAAAAACACATAACATTGATATAAGATCAAGAAAATAGGTTAGATCAGAACAGTGACCTCTACAGGTCACTCGGTGTGACCAATCAAAATTTAGGACAGTTTTACACACACACACACACACACACACACACACACATATCATCATCATCATTTAACGCCCACTTTCCATGCTGGCATGGATGGGACAATATATATTTATATATAAGGTGGTGCTCCAGCATGGCCACAATCAAATGACTGAAAAAAGTAAAAGAATAAAAGAATACACACACACACACACACACACACACACACACACACACATATATATATATATATATTTAGTAAATGGAGTAAAACGCATATGTTAACTGAATACTTTTATTTCCAACATATGTTTCGAAGATTACAAATTATACCTTCCATAGGAATAGGTGATGTTGATAAGAATGTAATCTTCTCTTCAGGGAAATGCATGGGAACCAGCTTAAACGTAAGACATTTTAACCGAATATGATAACTGTCATTTGACAACTGACGTTGGTGTGTTTGCATCCCCATAACTTAGCAGTTTCGCAAAACAGACCGATAGAATTAATACCAGGCTTGAAAAGAAAATAAGTACCAGGGGCAGTTCATTTGATTAAAAATTCTTCAAGGCAGTACCCCAGCATAGCTGCAGTCCAATGACTGAAACTAGTAAAAGATATACATACATATACATATACATATATATACATATATATGTATATATATATATATATATATATATATATATCAAACTGTCCCATTCCTTCACTTTGCCCCCAAGCCAATGACCATGCCTTGCACCAATGGCTATGTCTTGAACTCCCATTCACTCTGTCCACTTCTGTCCCCATTTCCAACCATTGGTCATTCTTACAAACTTACCTACCTACTTACCCACCCTTTGAATTCCGCTATCCTTATATTCATCTTGTACCTTAAGCTTTTTATCTGCAGGGAGCCAAGTGCCTTTTTTCCACAAAAACTGCTGCTCCTCTGCTATATTTTGGCCCCTCAACATTTGGAATAAAAGTATTTCACTCAATACCACACTTTCCCTTGAGTGAAGGGGTCTCATCTTGAGAGTTACTCACTGACCTCACTTGTGCTAGAGTCATGAAAAAAAAAAAAAGAAAAGGAAGAAAGAAGCACCCAGTACACTCAGTAAAGTGGTTGCTATTAGAAACAACATCCAACAGTAGAAACCCTACCAAAAAGCAGACACTGGAGCTTAATGCAACCCTCTGGCTTCCTGGTTGCAGTTGAACCGTTCAACCTGCATCAGTTTGGAAAACTGATGTTAAACATGATAACGATAATGATGATGATGATGATGGTGACGGTGATAGTGGTATGATGAGGACAATGATGATGATGATGATAACAGTGATGATGATGATGGCATTGGTGATGGTGGTGGTTGTGGTGACGATGATGATGGATGATGATGTATATATAAAATATTCAACACAGACAGTCATTTAGATCCGGCAACAGAATACCACCTTCTACAAACACACATAACACACATATGCACATGCACAGATGTGTGCACACACATGCACACACACACACACACACAACATATGCATGCATACATGCAGTGACGCAAATAAAATTGTTATAGAAACAGATATATTTTATTAAAATGTTAATCAAATATTACCGTACAAAATAATTGCTAATTAACTTGTATCTTAATTGACTTCCTATCTTCTTAAGGACATTTATAGTTGTTGCTAATTTTTCATTTTATGCAGCCACCAGTGTGTAAAACTAACGGCAACAAATACTGCGCACTGTTTCACCTTGTTCCTGTGCTTTGAGTGAGTTTATTGTGGAAAATGTTGTCTTGTATACAACATGCAACAACTACACACACATACACACACGTGTGTATGTGTGTGTGATCCTTATCATCATCATTTAATGCATGTTGTCCATTCTGGCATGGGGTTGAACAGTTTGACCAAGGCTGGTAAGCTGAGGGGCTGCACCAGACTCCAGTTTCTACAGCTCGATGTCTTTCCTAACGCCAACCACTCTGAGAGTGTCATGGGTGCTTTTATGTGCCACTGGCTTGAGTGCCAGTTGTGTAACACAAGGATCTGCCAAGACATAATAAACAAGGTAATTTTTTTCCTTTATGGTATTACATTGTACCTAAAGGTTTACATTAATTTTTTATATGCACATTAGCATTTCACTAAATCAACCATAAATTTTTATGGTAAAAATATATATACTGGCAGATAGATTTAGCCAAACCAATAACCAATGGAGTAGTCACTACTTACAATGCCTACAAAATAGGTGCAACTAGTCTAGTCTAGTGATTCTAGAGATGGTCATGGGGTGGTTATCTCCTTTGTCAGTGTGTGTGTGTGTATATATATATATATATATACATATATACACACACATATATATATATTGCACTCTTCTTACAGCATTAAGAGTCTTTAACTCTTATTTCTGGCAATATAGGTGCTTTGACACCTTCAGTCACATTAAGTAATGATAAAAGGTTAAAAATTTTTCTTTAATGGTATCATATTGAGCCTAACTGTTTATATTAATTTTTGTGGTGCACCAGCATGACCGCAGCCACTTGGCTGAAACACATAAATAAATAAATATCTAAAGCATCACCTTTCCCCTTGTTGCAGTTGACTGTGGTGCTGCCACACCAGTCATTGGGTATGATGAAAGTTACGGAGACGGTCATAGCCCAACTAATTAGGGAGAGAGTTAATCTGGATGAGATGCAATTCGGTTTTGTGCCAGGCCAAAGCACCACTGATGCTATATTTCTGGTAAGGCAACTACAGGAGAAATACCTAGCCAAAGATAAACATTTGTACTTGGCTTTTGCTAACTTGAAGAAAGCCTTTGACAGGGTCCCTTGATCCTTTATCTGGTGGTCAATGCAGAAACTGGTGATAGACGAGTGACTGGTAAGAGCTGTACAAATTCTGTACAGGGATGCTGTCAGTAAGGTGAGGGTTGGCAATGAGTATAGTGAAGAATTTCGAGTAGAAGTGGGGGTTCACCAAGGATCAGTCCTCAGCCCCCTCTTATTCATTATTGTCCTCCAGGCAATAATAGAAGAATTCAAGACAGGATGCCCCTGGGAGCTCCTCTATGCTGATGACCTTGCTCTAATAGCCGAGTCACTGCCAGAACTGGAGACGAAGTTTAGGGTGTGGAAGCAAGGTCTAGAATCGAAGGGTCTTAGAGTTAATCTAGCCAAAACCAAAGTCTTAGTAAGTAGAAAGGCTGACAAATAACAACCCCCTTCAGGTAGATGGCCCTGCTCGACCTGCAGAAAAGGCGTGGGTAGAAACTCCATACGATGTACCTGGTGTAAGCTATGGACACGTAAAAGGTGCAGCAATACCAAAGAGAGGTTAACCAGGAAAATAGTTTTGTGTGTGGCAGATGCACTGGGGCAATAAACACTGAAGATGTACAGAAAACGGATTCCATCACATGCCAGGAGAAGAAACTAGAAGTGGTTAATAGCTTCTGCTACTTAGATGACCAAGTCTGTAGTGAGGGTGGTTGCTCTGAGAGTGTAGCGACTAGAGTAAGAATAGCCTGGGCAAAGTTCAGGGAGATCCTACCGCTGCTGGCAACTAAGGGCCTCTCGCTCAGGGTGAAAGGTAGACTGTATGATGAATATGTGCGAACTACCATACTACATGGCAGTGAAACATGGGCCATGAATGCTGAGGATATGTGCAGACTTAAAAGAAATGAAGCTAGTATGATCTGCTAGATGTGTAATGTCAGTGTGCATACATGACAGAGTGTAAGTGCATAAGAACTATCAAATGTGGCATGCAAGAGAGGCAACTGCCTTGATATGGTCATGTGTAATGTATGAATGAAGACAGCTGTGTGAGGAAGTGCCACTCCCTAACTGTAGAAAGAACCTGTGGAAGAGGTAGACCCAGGAAGACATGGGATTAGGTGGTGAAGCATGATCTCTGTCCATTGGGCTTCACAGAGGCAATAACAGGAAACCAGGACCTTTGGAGATATGCTGTGATTGAGAAGACCTGACAACTAAAGTGAGATCGCAGCCATGCATGTCCAGCCCTGTTAAGAATACTCCTGATGTGTCGGGCAATATGATATGCTTGAGAAGACCTGTTGAGTCAAGTAAAACTCATATCATAGGTGGAGCTGGTGCTCCCTGACTGGCTCCCATGCTGATTGCACATAAAAAGCACCATCCTGACTGGCTCTTGTGCCAGTGACATTTAAAAAGCACCAACTGATTATGACCGCTGCCAGTACCCGCTGACTGGCTCCTGTGCCGGTGGCATGTAAAAAGCACCTACTGCACTCTCAGAGTGGTTGGCATTAGGAAGGGCATTCAGCTGTAGATTGGAGCCTGGTGCAGATTCTCCAAACTTCAGTCAAACCATCCAACCCATGCCCGCATGGAAAATGGATGTTAATCGATGATGATAGTGATGATATATATATATATCCTTGGTGATAAAAACAAGAAAAGAGAACTCGAAACGTAAGTATATACACATATTTTTTTTTTCATTTTTTTAAATGTCAGAAGTTGCACTTACCAAGCCCATAGTTTGATATGGAACTCTTATTCCTTAAATTACTTCATAATTACATTTATCAATTCGTTTTGCAAAGATTCCTGGTGTGAAGTCTTGTGTTGAAACAGATATTGTTGTATTTTGGGATGGTCATTTTATTTATTATTATTTGTTTTTTTTTTTTGCTAAATAAGCACACACTAAAATATATATATATATATATATATATATATATATATATATATATATATATAGTGTGTGTTTATTTGACAAAAATAATAATAAATAAATACAACAATACTTTGTAATTTCTGCTCGTTAAATGATCAAGTGTGTGTGTGGATAGATATGTAGATAGATATACAAGGGGGTGCTGAAAATTACCTGGCCTTGGGTAAAAGAAACTACATGAGGAGCAGTTTATTATGATTTTATGCAACTTATTCCCCTCTCAGATTCACACACTTATTGCAATGGTCTTTCAGTTTTTCTAAGCCCTGTAAAAGAACTTGGAAGGTAGGGCCTCCAGCCAGGCCTTTCGTAATACCCTTAAAGCCAACAACATTTCAGCACCCCTTGTCTATATTAAATTCTCAAAGCAGAACCCAACATAGCCTTGTATTTATTGATCCATAAAATACATACAGTCACATGACTTTGCCATATGCAGTGTTGGGTGGGTTGCGTTTCTTTATCTGAAAATGTATTAGCAATTGTCTGTTGGTCGAGGAATGGCATTTATCGCAGAATCGTTGCAACCAAGTAATTTGGGAGATGAATCAAGACAACTTTCATAGAAATATGCAATAGTAAAAGAAAGAAAGAAAACAAGAAAAAGAGAAAGAAAGAAGGTAAGAAATGAAGAAAGGGAGAAAGAAAGGAAATCTAAAATTCGACTGACCTACGACATTTGCCTCGAAAAGATGTGCATCTATACAAAATTTCAGCAACCGAAATGGAAAACTATGGTCTATAACTTGTGACATATATACACACACAACTTGGATTTGGAAACCATTATATACATACACTTCTGAATAGTAGAGTTTATATACTGCATATCAAATTATATATAGAGAGAGAAGCATATATGGATTGATTGATAGATAGGTAAATAGATAGAGAGATAGATAAGCTTATATATATATATGTATATATATATATATATATATATATATATATATATATATATATATATATAAATTTCTGTTATGAATATATATTTTATATTAAGGATATTAATGTTATATGTCAGCATCAAGAAGTGGTCATTAGCAACAAAAATGATTTCATATAAGTGTGTGTGTGTGTGTGTGTGTGTGTGTGTATATATATATATATATATATATATATATATATATATATATATATATATATATATGTATACACACACACACACATACTAGTGTTATCAACATAAAGACAAAGATTATAAAGTTTATATAAGCATTAGAACATTATCATAATTGCATAAATATGTAAATGCTGATGTTTACATAATTATAAATTAATATTTATATAATATCATTTATATAATGAATTAATATTTATACAGAGAAAATTTATATAATTCTTGTTGTTCTATGGCAAATAACAACTGAATTCTATGTAATAATGAGAACGCTAGGAGGCTAAGAATCTGGAACAAGTAAGAACAGCAAAGATGTTTTGAGAAGGACATTTGGGTTTAACCCATTTTATGCAAAATCTGAGATGCAGACCATGGGTATTTTAAAATGGAATAGAGGAAAGGATATGTTGGTGTTAAAACATGTAATATAAAATATAGGTTGAGGAATTATTTACATTATTCATATTTATATTCTCTTAAATATAGAACTGTAAAATATAGGTTGTAGGGTGTGCATGCTGTAGGGCATATCTTGTTAATTGGTTTTGAAGTGCTCAAGTATGTACTTGGGCTTGTGAATACAATGTGTGATGAGCTCAGATCTTTAATTTAGTACTGAACTAGTGTCCAGCAGTATTAGCATCTCCTTTGCTCTATTTTTCAGTATTGAGTTCTTTCTTTTGCATATATACATGCATATGTCAAAATACATCTCTCCCAGTTTATCTCACCTCATCCCACCCTATTCCATCTCCTCACACTCCACCCCATCGTGTTCTATCCCACTTTGTCCCATCCCATCCCATCCCACCTCATCCAACAGTCTCACTTTTCAACCTGCACACCAATGAAGCAACAAAGAAAGAATTGGTGAGTGAACCAGTGAGGTATCGCAGGCAACAACCAATCAGATTCGCAAATGGTAAGTGCAAAAGCAAAACCTAAAAAAAGGACGGAAGTGCATAATTGCATAATAATTCAATGCACTGCACTGCATGCTAGATGTAACACATTGCAACATTCACTAAAGCTTCCGTCGTGCATTTCTATATTCTCAACAGCAGTTTCCTCTACTCATCTTTCCCTGATGTCTAATGACCACATTGAACGAAAAAATTACTGCCAGTTCTAGAGTTTTCTATTTTATTATGTTTTTTTAATGGCTGTTTCAATCATCTCAAGTTTCTAATACAACATTTAGAGTGAAACCAACTCCTTTCAGTTAGTGTGGCAGATGATTTAGACAGTCAAATACCTAAATTGATCTCTTTTTTTTTTCTATTCATTTCAGTAAATTTTTATATCAAAAGCTTCTCAACAAGAAATACACAGGAACCATGAATAAAGAATAGAGAGAAGAAGCAACACAGAAAGACACACTTAATAAAACTGTGCTCAAATGTAATAGTAATGACATATAGCAGCTATAATAGTATGGTATATATTATAGTACTATAGTAGATATAGCATGATATTAGCTATACCAGTACTGCAGTTTTCAATAGTACTATATGTGTTATAGTGCTGTCATAGATATAGTATTGTAGTAGCTACAGTATAAATTATAGAACGATAGTAGATATAGTACTGTAGTAGCAACAATAATTCTCTAGTAATTACAGCAATGATGTGGTTATAGGAATCAGTTTTCTTGTACTATGGTAGTTAAAGTCATGCTGTATTTGTTAGAGTAGATACAGTGTTGAAAGAGCAACAAGGCTGTTCAAGCTATAGCTTTGTAGCAATTAAAATATGAGGGTGAATCAAAAAAGTAATGCCATTTTGTTTAGGACAGGTATAATTACCAACACAGGAACATGTATCATACATCAAAATGAAGCTGGTCCACTGTGGATCACATCCCTACTTCTCAACATAGTCACCGTTTCTTTCAATAGCAATGTTCCACCTTCGAATGAGAGCATTTATCCCTGCCCTGTAAAATTCTGTTAACTGTTCTTTGAGCCACTTCTTCACTACAGTTTTCACTTCCTCGTCACTGGAATAATTTAGCGCCTTCAGACTATCATCTCTTTGGCCCCATGAAAGAGGGTTTGAGAGGCAAACATTATTCCAGTGACGAGGAAGTGAAAACTGTAGTGAAGAAGTGGCTCAAAGAACAGTCAACAGAATTTCACGGGGCAGGGATACATGCTCTCATTCGAAGGTGGAACATTGCTATTGAGAGAAACGGTGACTATGTTGAGAAGTAGGGATGTGATCCACAGAGGACCAGCTTCATTTTGATGTATGATACATGTTCCTGTGTTGGTAATTACACCTGTCCTATGTGGACCCTTAATGTAGTTCTCAGGGAGATTCAGCATGAAACAGAATGTGACAAGGCTGGCCCTTTCTGAATTACGGGTACAACTGATTTTTGCCAGCTGAGTGGACTGTGGCAATGTGAAATGAAGTGGCTTGCTCAAGGACACAGCACACCACTGAGAATCGAACTCATGAACAGAAGACCCTAACCACCACTAAGCCACTTGCTGTTACTTTTGTATTATGTGTGTGTGTGTGTGTGTGTATGTGTGTGTATGTGTGTGTATATGTGTGTGTATGTGTATGCATTGTGTATATATATGTGTGTGTGTGTATAAATAAATATATATATAAATGTATTTAAACTGTTGTCATTATACTGGTGATTTGTCATTGGAGTATTTAACCCTGGGTCAGTGCTGACAGAGCAGGTCTATAATCAAATATGATCGTCCTATTTTATTTTTGTATTTTTTCATCCAATTTGTCCTTCCACGCTTTAAGGTGGTTGGCTATAATCTGGAGGATTATTTCTAGCAGAGCAGATAGCCAGCTATGTGGAGACTCCCTCACTGTGAGGGAAGAGAAGTTTATATTGATGTTGTTGTTGCTGTGGCAGTGGTGGTGGGGGTAGGATTAGGTTTGGTTGAGAAGATCCACCTATGACCATCACTTTGATTACATCATCCAATGTGTCCTTCCTGTTTAAAATAGCAGGGTGTGATACTGAGGAGAGTCAGTTGTTATTTCTAGCAGATCTCTGGACTACATAGAAGCCTTGTCCCTAACCCATGTATTGTTTTTAGCAAATAATGCGGATAAGGTGGATGAGTCATTAATGTCAGTTTGATGGCTTTAAAATGGACAGTTAAACATGGCAGTTATTTTTCAGATTTCACTGCGTTTCAAACTCATTGAATTAGACAGCTGCAGGCCGTCACTTCTGTCTATTGTGGTGCTAATTAAGTTAACTTCCTTGCACTAATTACATTGACGTTCACTGCTAAACAACATTTCTTCAATTTTTCACACCTAGTTTTCTCAACTGAGAGTCTTCGTGACAGAAGTTTTTCTATACACTTGGCTCCATGGTTCTCTATGAAAATGGTGTGTTCTGCATGATTGTCCCTACAGAAGAGCTTCCCTATAGAAAATTCTTTCCAAGAGTATTTCTCTCTGTACAGAAGTTTTATGTCTATATATATATATATATATATATACAAATATATATAAATATATACAAATGTATTCATATATATAAATATATACAAATATATACATATATATATATATATATATATATATACATATATGAATATATACATAAATATATACAAATATATACATATATATAAATATATATACATATATATAAGTATATACATATATATATAAATATACATATATATATATATAAATATATAAAAATATATAAATAAATAAATATAAACAAATATATATAAATATATACAAATAGATATATATACAAATATATATGAATATATACAATATATATATTTATAAATATATATGTATATATATAAATATATCATCATCATCATCATCATCGTTTAATGTCCGCTTTCCATGCTAGCATGGGTTGGACGATATGTGTATATATATATATGTGTATATATATATACATGTGTGTGTGTATATATGTATGCATATATATATATATGTGTGTGTGTGTGTGTGTGTGTGTGTATATATATATATACATATGTAATTATATACATCCTTTAAGTTCGTTTACGGGAGACCCTTTTGAATATGCATGTAAAAGCTTCTCTCTTATTATGCCGCCTACAGCCTAATGATACAAACTGGTAATGGCAGTTTTTTAGGGTCGCACCGAGCTGTGCCAATATAATGTAGGCTAAATATAGCAATAATAACAATAATCCTTGGATGGAATTTATAAATATATTAATGTATTGCTACGTGCTTAGCGATGCATTAAGATATTTATAAATTCCATCCATGGATTATTATTATCATTATTATTATTACCATATATATATTTATTTATCCATGTATATATATATTAATGTTTGTTTTTATGTTTAGTTATAATAAAATGAATTTTAAAGTAATCTGATTTGTAGAGTACAAATTTATTATTCTTAACCAAGAAAATTATTGACAGTGACTTCAAAGTTTCACCCAGTTAAGCCATCATCGGACTGTGATGCATTGAAGTTAATCTTGGTTTTGTATAATCTCTGTTGAGTTAAAATCTTCCTTGGGTATGTGGGTTTGAGGGGAGGGGTAATTCGGTTTAAGGGTGGATTGTTATGTAGCGGTGTAGATATTTGGTGTTGCTGCAATTTTTCCTCATTCAGGAGGAATTTGGGACTGGGGATTGTTGCTGCTGCGACATCCAGTTGGTTCCAGAACAAGACAGGGAATTTACTGAGGGATAGAAGAGACGGTGAAGATATCCTTTCAGGGGAGAGAACTGCTTCAGGGTCTATAAAAGCACTCACATCAGAACAGAGTTATTATATTAACGTTTGTTTTATGTTCAATTATAATAAAAACAATTTTATATTAATCTTTTGGGTTACTCCATACTTTTGTAGAGTACAATTTTTTTTGTTCTTAAAAACAAGAATATTATCGACTGTGACTTTGAAGTTTTGGCCAGTTAAGCCATCACTGAGCTGCAATGCATTGAAGTCAATTTTGGCTTTATATAATTCCACAAGTCACATTTTTTGCAGCACCAACACTAGAAGGGTGGCCTTGTAACTCACAAGACTAAAGCAGCATCTTTGACTGAGGAGGACCATTGGGGACAGGCTGGTTACTTATGAGAGATGTTGAGCAATTAATGTATGGAGAGGAGCAGGAACAGATTTAGTGTTGTGGAAGAGATTCATAGCTCCCCTTCATTTCATATGAATAGATGGCTCTTACAAGCCAATCATCTGCTCTCGGCTTCTGCAGCAACCACCAGTTCACTGAGTGAGAGACTCTGTTGAGGGCTTTTGCCAGGTCAGTGAATGCTAATGAAAGCAGCTGACTCTTAGCTAAGTACCTCTCCTGCAGTTGTCTCACTAGAAGATGGTAACAATAGTAATTCTTCATGACACAAAACCAAACTGCTATCTTGCTAATAAATCTATAACTCTCTCTCCATAACTTTGGTGCACCTGGTATAATTCTTTTCTGTCCATTCCCCCCCCCCCCTCAGTCTTTTCAAGCTTTGCTTTCATGTAGTCTGTTTACCTCACCATTCCAACACTATGTCTTCTTCAGTCTGGCTGGAAAATTGCCCCAGCAAAAGAGAGGGAGAGAAGTGCCGAACCATTTTCAGTAATAGAGAGGGATACCATGATAATGTGTTTACCTTGCACACACACACACACACACACACACACACACACACACACACACACAGAGGAGTACATTTCAATTCATATTTATTTTAGTTATACCCAGTGTTTGTGAGGTGTATATCATATATGTATTATCAAAACTAGTTGCATCTCTGTGTGAAGAACAGATAGTTTGAAATATAACTAAATAAATTGAAATATCCAAAGTAAGTCAGCACATAATATATACGTATATATGTACATTGATTGATATATATATATATATATATATATCATATAGCGATAAATAATTGAATATGTATCAGATGGGAATGAAATCTTGAAATGAACGATTCCAGAGTTTTATGCCAAACTCTGATAACTTTGTCTATACACATATACATCCTCACGCACACACACACAAATTATATATACGCAATCACAGAATTAATTTTGATATTTTTATTCTAAAACTTCATATTCAATTTCACAAATTTCTTAAATAACGCAAAACTAATTATGAAATTTGAAATATTTCAGTGTCACATGGTAATAAATTTTGTTTCTAATTGAATTTGTTTGATAAGAAATGGTAAGACAGAAAAATAAATAAATAAATAAATAAAAAAATAATAAAAAAATAAAATTTTCAAATCTAGATTAGTATTTACTTATTTATGTTTGCCAAATTCCAATGTTCAATAAATCATTTTGTAATATATTTTTAGTCGGAAATGTGTTAACAAGTTGCAGATAGAAAACTAATTTACCGCATATATACGAGCCGATTTAAATAGATTTGCAGATCATAGTAAACAACAATTTTGCTGCTGAAGAATATTTATTTCACAAAGTTAGAAAATTATTATCCCAGAATTCAGGTATAACTGTTTGGTTTAGAAGTTTGTTGTTTCACAACTAAATGGTTCCTGGTTTCAACTCAAGTGCATGAGGCCTTCTAAATCCAGAGTTGCATTGTCCGATAATTTGCTGGGGAGAGTTTGGTAGGTGGAAATGGTTAAAAAGACTATCAGGTGTGTGTGTGTGTGTGTGTGTGTGTGATTCTTCCAACATCACTGCCCTGTTCCAATGGCTAATTAGCAGTACTGAGAGCTGCATGTGGATGAATGGGAGAGACTTTGAGTGGTTCCTCCATTGTCAGACAGGGTTGTATGGCAGCCCACAATCTCTTCAACTGTATCATTGATTATCTGATAACCAAATTCTGTGAGTGAGTTTCTGGCATTATCTTTGGGGACAACCACCTTACTGATCAGCAACTTGGTCAAGCAGCTCAGGCGATGCCTTGACCATATATTGAGAGAAAGCAACAAAGCTTGGCCTTCAAGTGAATAGGGCGAAGACCAAGCTGTTGCATATTGGCAATAAACACTCCCTCGTTTCATATTGGCCCCAATATTGTGGATTGTGCCAGAGCTCCTTCATCTACCTGCATTCCACAGTCATCAACAATGAAGACCTAACCCTCGAGATCAACCACAGATGAGATCATGTACTTTCTATGGAAACCTCTGTGACACCACTGCTCTGTCTCCTGGAAGAAGAAGCTTTGTATCTGCAATGCTTCAGTCCTCTCTTCTCTCCTCTAAGGAGCAGAAATGTGGACCCTCTTGAAGACATCAGCAAAGAGGATCAATGTCATCAATAGCAGAACTCTGAGAAGCAGTGAGAACATCAGATGGGACCATCACATTTCCAATGAAGAGCTATGTGTGTGCACGTATCAACCCACAGTCTCCCACCTCATAGCTATCCACCACTTGTGTTGGTATGGACATGTTCTCCACCGCTCATCAGATTATTCTACCAGGTCCTTACTCTCATTCCACACAGAAGCTGCAGGCTAGAAGAGGTCCCATGGCAGGCCTCACATCAGATGGTTGGGCGTGATATTAAGGAAGACCTCTAGAGGTTCGACATCACCTAGGAAGAAGCAGAAGGGCTGGCACAGGACCACTAGTGATGGGGGAGGGAGCACTGGTGGACCAGGTTGGCTCTACACATGATGACACCTCTGGGACACTACCTTGGAATGACCCCAGCCCCATCAAGCAGTGGGAGGCTGGCATAGGACCACCAGTGATGGAGAGCACCGGTGAACCTGGTCATCTCTACATATGATGACATCTCTAGGACCATTAACCTGGGATGACCCCAGCCCCATCAAGCAAGAGCATGAGTGTGTGTGTGTGTGTGTGTGTGTGTGTGAGCCAGAAGCATGTAAAAAGCACCATTTGAGAGTGGCCGATGCCAGTGCCACCTGACTGGCACCCGTGCTGGTGGCATGTAAAAAGCACCATTTGATTGTGGCCGATGCCAGTGCCACCTGACTGGCACCCGTGCTGGTGGCATGTAAAAAGCACCATTTGAGTGTGGCCGATGCCAGTGCCACCTGACTTGCTCTTGTGTTGGTAGCACATCACTACATTCTTGGAGTAGTTGGCATTAGGAAGGGCATCCAGCTGTAGAAACCTTGCCAGATCAGATTGAAGCCTGGTGCAGCCTACCGGCCTGCCAGTCCTCAGTCAGGTTGTCCAACCCATACCAGCATGGAAAGTGGATGTGAAATGATGATGATAACGATGATGTATGTATGTATGTATGTATGTATGGTGTCTCACTTGCAAACAACTTGCAAATGCAGATGCTACTAGTAGAAAACTTTGCATACCGGAGCCTAGCAAGAATGCATGCTGTTTTGGAGCCTTTGTCTTGATGGCATTATATGCATGCGTGTGTGTATATATATATACATACATATATGTATGTGATTACAGACATACATATGTCCCTGTAACCTAGCAGTTTGGTTAAAGAGACTGACAGAATCAATAGCAGGCTTAAAAAAGAAGTAAGTACTGTGTTTGATTTGTTCAACTAAAACCCTTCAAGGTGGTGCCCCAGCATGGCCATATTCCAATGACTGAAACAAGTAAAAGCTATGTGTATGTGTGTGTGTGTGTGTGTGTGTGTGTGTGTGTATACTTTTTGTATGATGCATGTTTGCTTACAATTTGCAGACAACATCTGGACAAAGAAATACAAACACACTCAAATGCATAAACATACACACATACATACATATACAGAGATATGAAAGGCTTCTTTCAGTTTCTCAAATTCTCTCTCAAGGCAGTGGTGGGGCCCCAGGGTAATGATGGTAGACACTTGCCCAAAATACTGAGCAGCGGGATTGAACCCCAAAACCACATAGTTGCAAATTGAACTCCTTTACCACCCAACCATTCACAGACATAATTAATTAACGCTAATTAATATATGCAAATACTGTCAAGAAACCCGGATGAAATGAAGAAGCAGAAAGCAGCTGGAAGCAGTTCTTCAGAAATGCAATAGCTAAACTCTGTAATCATCATTTATTTCTTGCAATCTGTGAATGAGATATGACTGTGGGGTGCCAAATGCGAAAATGTCAAGACTGCTTGTCAGAACCATTGAAAGTTATAACAGATTGAAATGAATAAAACATTTGAACTGCTTAATCAAAAGTCAACTTAGCAATTCGTTATTCTTATATGTTGTTTTATTGCTTCCAATCCTGATTACTAAGATCAATGTGTTTTTAAAATTCGTGATTGTCATGTCAGACCTACTTTTACCATTCAAGGCCACAAAAGCATTCATTTATCTCTTCAATTATTCAATATTGTCCTCATGATAGATAAGTAATTTCCACAATCATTTCTTCTGCTAAACAGCACTGGTTCAAATCTGTTTGACAGCAGACAACAATATGTGCAGGCATGGCTGCATGGCTAAGAAACTCTCTTTGTAACAACATGGTGCCAGGTTCAGTCCCACTGCACAGCACCTTGAGCAATTATTTTCTACTGTTATAGCTCCAAGTTGACCAGTTATTTTCTGAAATAATTTGGTAGATGGAAACTATGTTGAAGCCCACCATACATACTTATTTTATTGACCCCCAAAAAATGAAAGGTAAAGTTGGCCATGGTGCAATTCAAACTCAGAACATGAAGACAGACAAAATGGTGCTAGGAATTTGGCCAAGCATGCTTCCAGTTCCACCAGTTTGCAATCTTAATAATGACAATAATAACGATAATAATAATCCTTTCTACTGGAGGTACGAGGCCTGAAATTTGGGTGGGAAGGGGACTCGTTGATTACACCGACCCCAGTGTTTCACTGGTACTTAATTTATCGACCCCAAAAGGATGAAAGGCAAAGTTGATCTCAGTGGAATTTGAACTCAGAACATAACGATGGGCAAAATACTGCTAAGCATTTTGTCCAGCTTGCCGCCTTAATAATAATAATAATAATCCTTTCTATTATAGGCACAAGGATGAATTTTGGAGGGAGGGGGGGGGCAGTCTATTAGATTGACCCCAGTACACAACTGGTACTTTATTTATCTACCCCGAAAGGATGAAAGGTAAAGTCGACCTTGGAGGAATTTGAACTTAGAACGTAGCAGCAGACAAAATACCACTAAGCATTTCACCCGATGTGCTAATGATTCTGCCAGCTCACCACCTTAATAATAATAATAATAGTAATAATAATAATAATAATAATAATAATAATAATAATAATAATAATAATAATTTTTCTACTCTAGGCACAAGGCCTGAAATTTTTGGAGAAGTGGCCAGTCGATTACTTCGACCCCAGTACGCAAATGGTACTTAATTTATCAACCCTGAAAGGATTGATAAATTGATAAAGGTATATTGATAAAGGTAAAGTCGACCGTGGAGGAATTTGAACTTAGAACATAGCAGCAGACGAAATACCACTAAGCATTTCACCCGATGTGCTAATGATTCTGCCAGCTCACCACCTTCAATAATAATAACAATAATAATAATAATAATATAATGATAATCCTTTCTACTATAGGCACAGCTGTGCTCAACTGGTCCTTATTTTATCAACTCGGCAAGAATGAAAGACAAAGTTGTCTTTGGCAGGATTTGAGCTCAGAACATAAAAATGGATGAAAAGGCATTAAGCATTTGGCCCAATGCGCTAACAATTCTGCCAGCATGCCCTCTTTGAATGCGTAGTAAAATAAGAAGAGTTAAGGGGGTGGAGCGGTGGGGGGTCAGTCAAGGGGATTATTACTAATGCAATTGGGGTGGGGGCAGGGCAGAGTATGTGTGTAGTTAGAAATCATGGTAAAGAAAAACAAATAAAAAAAAAAAGGAAATTTCTAATGCCATTAATGTCTAATATGGTATTAATGGAATCTATTTTCTTTGTCAGAACTTTGAATACCTCATCATCAGTTCCTCTATTATAACTGCCGCCATCTGACTTCTAAGACAAGTTTTCTCTCAGCCACTGTAATATTCCATTAATATACTTACACCAAGTTAGATAGATCAGAATATTATACACTGTTGGTTCATTTTAGTTAAACAATTCTTTTGATTAACAGGCTATTTTTTTTGTTTTTTTTTGTTTTCTTTTATTTTTCTTCCTTCTACCATTCAATTAATTACAACTCTTAGACTACAACCAGAGTTCCAAAACCAGCTGATGTAGTCAGTTAATTAGCATTACTTGTGAGTGAGGAGAGAAAGTTAACAGCAACAGCAACAACAACAGCAAAAAATAGATCTACATGTTTCTCACAGACGAATTCTAAAACATGCTTCTGTTCCACACTTCATGTCTAAGATATTTGTCATCGCTTTAAATCCATTTCAAAGTTGAAGGTCACAAATGATTGGGTAACTTTAATTCATTTTAAGCTTCACATTTTTTTCTTTTATTTTTTTTTAAGGGCTCAATCAAAAAAAGGAACTGAGAATACCTGCAACTTTTTTCCAGGGGCTTCAAGACTAGAGAGAGGGAGAGGAGGAGAAAGTTATCCTCAAACCAAAGTCCCAAAACAAATGCTGCTGAAGGCACCCAAGAGCTAGGTTATAGTGGTCCCTGGATGCCCTTAGTAGAGTCTGTTCTGTTGCAAGAATATTAAACTAGGCCACAGATTAAGTCTTCTACATAGTTTCCATCTCCCAAATTCCACTCTCAAGCTGTCAGACAACCCAAGGGTATGACAGAAGATACTTGCCCAAGGTGTGCCACACTGGGATCAACCCTGAAACTACATGGTTGCTAAACAAACTCTTTAACCACATGGCTCAACCTGCAGCAGCTATAAATGTAAATAGTGACATAAATAGATTTTTTTTCTTCTTTTCGGTGACACATTCAGAATGAAGGACATTGGTGATCAGGTCCTGCCACAATTCTCCAGGCCCTCTTTCTGGTCATCTCTAAATTCTCCAGACCCTCTTTCCCCATCACATGACCAAGATATCTCAGTTGTTTGGCCCTTATCTCCCAAAGCAGTATCCTAAGAACTGCAACCTGGGTCATCCCTTCTTCCTTAAACCCTTTATCTGTTCATGCTATCCTTAATATTCTCCTTAAGAACCGCATTTTCCAGCTCTTCAAGCACCTTCTCATTTTCTGATCTTATAGACCTTGTCTCACTTCCATACATTAACACAAAGTAGACATAGCACTTCAATACGCAGATCCTGGCTTTGATGCTCCGTGTACAGTTTCTTAAGATGTTATACAATTTTGAGAATGCATATTTCGCCAGCACTATTTGTCTTTTAGATATAAATAGGAATAAAAACAAACATTATACAGTGAAATCCCAGTTTAAGAATGCTTCTTATCAAGAACAAATCAGTTTATGAACAATTTTTCAGAGAAACAAAAGTGCTCGCGTGACAAACGGTGCCTCAAGTAATGAACGAACAAGCTGGCAACAACAGTTAACAAGAAGCTGGGAGCATCAACAGGAGAGCCTCAGTTGGTGTCTAACTTTCACCCGGGGCAAATCCCTGCTTGAATTTGTCATACCAGGTTTTGAATTTCCTCTGAGAGAAATAGTTTTGGCTTATGAATATTTCAGGTGACAAACGACCTTCAAGAATGAATTAAATTCATCAACAAAGGTTCTGCTGGGCATCTGCATCTTTAAAGATCTCGGGCAGGAAGTGGAGTGAGGAATGGTTAGAGTCAGGAAGAAGAGTTTATGGCTGATGCAGTTCCTCCAAGATTGGTCTGAATGATGAGATTGATGATCAGAATGAATAGCAAGTTGATGACTGTGAGAAAGAAAAACAAAATAGAAATGTGAGGGTGGGGGATGAGAGAGAGAGAGAGAAAGAGAAAGGGGAGAGGGAGAGAAAGAGAAAGGGAGAGAGAGAGACACACACACACACACAAACAGAGGAAGAGTGAGAGGGCAGGAGAGAAAGAGACAGTTGTAATTGATAGTGTTAGGTAAACGGTACTAACTTGGCAGCGTTATTGTGGGTGTTGTGTAAAATGTCTTGTAGTATTTGTTTTGACTCTCTGCATTCTGGGTTCAAATCCAGCCAAGGTCAACTTGGCCTTTTATCCTTTTGGCAATCAATAAACCAAAGTACCATTGCAATGAAGTCCCACTCCAATGAAGTGCCATTCTACCACCACTCCAGTGGATTGGTAGAACTGTTAAAGGATTCACTGAGATGTCTTATGATATTTGTTTCAGATCCTTGTATTCTAACAGTAATGCCTGTGGCAACACTGGTGCCAGGCTCTGCTCAGCTCAAGCTGAAAGCCATTGGCTTAGATAAACATCAGTGCCTTGGAGGGAAGATTTGCATGCATAGGCAACTGCTAATCACCCAATAAAAATCTTGCCCAAGCTTTTACACACACACACACACACACACACACACACACACACACATAGATGAATGAGTAGCTTTAATTGATGAAAGTCCTGTAATGGGGATTTGAACCCAAAATACTAGATACATGGTCAAGCACCTGAAGTGAGTCACCACAATTTCACGTGATTGATTTATATATCAAGCAACCAATATGATATTTCTTTCTCAAATGTTCTAGAATTTAACCTTTTGTTCCCTATAAAAACAGTTTGGCATTTAACTCATTGCAGAGTGTTGCAAGTGGCCAACTGATTCACATGCCTGACCACTTGCCAGACTGCCGACAGACCACCAATGGCATGGACTGCCTCAGACTTTTGCACAGACAACTCCCGGTGCTTGGACACATCACACAATATACCACAAATGACTTTCTACATTTGCAGAGGAGTTTTCTTTCCTCCCTGTCAGCAAATATTAATCCTGTTTTATAGTAATTAGCCAACACAATGTCATGCCGGGCAATAAACATCAAAGCCAAATGTCTGTGAGTTTGGTTCAGTTATAATTCACGCAGCCAGCAACAGCATTCCGTACTTATAATGGCATTCCTGTTACTTACAGCAACGAAGATTATAGTTGATCCAATCAATGGAACAGCCTGTTCATGAAATTAATGTACAAGTGGCTGAGCACTCCACAGACACATATACGCATAACGTACTTCTTGAGGAGATTCAGCATGACACAGAATGTAACAATGCTGACCCTTTTGCCAGCTGAGTGGACTGGAGCAAAGTGAAATAAAGGACATAATGCATCACCGAGAATTGAACTCACAACCTTATGATTGTGAGCCAAATACCCTAACCACAATGATAATAAAGCCATCCACATGACAGCCATATAAAGGCTGAGGTGGTTTGTAACTGCTGAACTCCACAGAAGAAAGCCACTTGCCGTAAAGATGCAATAGGAAGAGTGAAAAGACTGTTGTAGTAGCAGTGGATGTGGAATAGCGAATGGACAAAGTGTGTTTTGGTCAGATGTGGTTAAATCAACTGAAAACTTACAATCTTGTTAACAACAATTAATCTTGGTTCCTTACACAGTTTAATGCTGTCTGCTGTTCCTTTACATCATTGACAAAACATATGCCAATCACTTGTCACAACGTTTATGTGCTTTCTTTCTTTTTTTCTTTCTTTTTTCTTTTTGTTTCCTTGTTTCAGTCACTGGGCTGCAGCCATGATGGGGCATCACTTTGATGAGCTTAATCACACAAATCGACCCCAGGAATTAAGAATTCTTTTTTTTTTTTTGTTTTTAAAGTCTGGTATTTATTCTCTTGATCTCTTTTGCTGAACTGCTAAGTTATAGGGCCATAAATAAACCAACACAGGTGTCAAGCAATGGGAGGGGAAACAAACACAAACATAAATATACATTATCATTTAACATCCGTTTTCCATTAAATGACGATGATAATATATTCACGCATGTGTGTGTTTCTTGGTGTTTGTTTCCCCTGCCATATATCTGTGTGTGTGTGTGTATGCGTGTGTGTGTGTGTGTCTATATATATATATATATATATATATATATATATAGAGAGAGAGAGAGAGAGAGAGAGATATTGAAAATGTATATTGTTGTTAAATGCTTGAAATACGAGTAGAGAAACAGCCAACAACTGATGAAGGGTCGTTGTTTATATTGTTTGTCTTGTTTTCGATTTGTGTCTTTCATTGTTCAAACAAAATAGTTCATATTCCATGTACTTGTACTTCGTATTTTTTTGTTGTACACGACGTCCTATGCCCACATATGCATATATATATATATATATATATATATATATACGTATAGATGTAAGTATGTACATGTACATATGTATATATGCATATATATATATATTATTTATATATATATATATATATATATATATATATAGAGAGAGAGAGAGGGTGGCCTAAAAGTAGGTTTACAGTTATTCAACAATCTCTTTCGCATTCATATATTAACAGTTTAGATCTTAATTACAAAAAAAATGTGAAACCGTTATTCTATGCTAATTTAGTCAATTTTGTCAGTTTGTAAGATAGAAATTTAAATGTAATAAAATGTTTTAAAAGAAATTTAATGTGCCTACGTAATAACTGTAAACCTACTTTTGGGTCACCCTGCATACATATATGTGTGTGTATATATATATATGCATATCTATATATCTATATATATATATATACATCTCTCTCTCTCTCTCTCTCTCTCTCTCTTTATATATATATATATATATATATATATATATATATATATTGTTGTACTTGGGGATGGTCATATTGCCAGTTTAGCCAATAAAATATATATATATATATATATATATATATATATATATATATATATATATATACACATATCTATCTATATATGTATATAAATAATACAATGTACTTCCACTCAGTTCCTATCTACCGTATCCATCCACAAGACAGCAACTAGCCTGATGGTATAGTAGAAAACCCCACCCCTAGGTGGCATGCAGCAGGATTGAACACAAACCCATGTGAGTGCCAACTTAGCTTCTTAAACCACACCCCTACCCCAGTACCTCTTTCTACAAAAATAACAAGTTAATCCTTTCTTAATCACAAAAAGCCAAAGGTCAGTTGCTTAACTCATAGACTCCATAGTTTGAGGCTGACGAAAGATAAATCTACCTTGAAATAGGAGACTGTGTCATCATAAAGATAAATTAATTCATAGCAGGAATTGAACCTAAATTTTACAAAATTGAATTAAACGCACACCAAATTCACAGTACTCCTGCTGCTGTTTGCAATAGCTGCTTGCTTTGTCTACTTTGGAGTTTGGGAGTTGAGAGAGAAAACGCTGAGCAACAAGGACAGCCACAGTGAGAAACTGGCAGTGCCACAGGGGCTGGCTTTGCCATGCTGCACTCTGAAAGGATCTGACAAAGTAGTAGTAGCAGTAGTGGTGGTGGTGTCAGTGCAGGAGGAGGAGAACACAAACAAAAAGAAGGTGAAGACGTGAGAAGAACAGGAGTGCCACACCTTTCGTGTGAGCAGGCCGAAATGCTGGTTCTTTTATCCCTTCTGTTATTTTGCGACTTCCTGACTTCCCAACATTGTAGGGCAGTAAGTGATGATTGACAGTGTAGCCACCTCTTGAGGAAACAAAGCCTTGTCATAATGAGATCCTTCAACTCTAATTCACATCAATCAGATTTCAATATACACAGATTCCCAGCAAAAAATGGTCCATGGTCTACAGCAGTGTTTCTTAACCATTTTTTAACTTTTGGTCTGTATTTTATTCAGGTGGACCCTTATAACCATTCCATATTTAAAAAATCCTATTATAATTCCATGATTGAATATTATTAGGAATTGCATTAAAAAAAAGTTGTTAAAATAGTTTGTGCATTGTAGAACGATAAGTAATTTATTGCAGATAAACTTTCACAACAAAATCTTATATGGAACCCTAAAGGTCATATGAACCCTGGGTGAGAACCCCTGATCTACAGTCTTCAATTTAGAGAAACGACACAAAAAAATAACGTAGTCCTAGATACACCTAGAACAGAAAATAGTTCTGGCAGGAATGCCATTAATCAGGATTGGTTTGTGGTGATGGGGTTAAACAGCAACAAATTCGAGCTAGGTGGATTTAGTCATTGAAAGGTAGATGTCTTCTTGGCCATAAATATCATACAATGAAGATACCATCGTGTTAGTTAATGGATCATTGCCTTCCAACAGTTAGTCTGTTGTAGCTCTGTGTGAAACATTTTATATAAAAACATGAAGAATAATGAAAGGAAAAACACGAAGAATAATGAAAGGAAAAACAAATAAAAATAAAACATTATAAAATGGTGAACAGGAAAATGGAATGATTAAATATAAGATTTCTTGAAAAGGTGAAACTGTCTCGGATTTCTAGAACATAGGAATGGTGTGTTGTGACAAGTGAATGGCCTTTAATGAAGGTTGTTTAAAAGCTTTAAGTTTTGATAAGGCTTTTTGGAAAGATTTATTAAACACAAAAGCTTAATTTCATTCTAAAAGATTCTTTTTATATTCTTTTATTCTTTTAATGGTCTCACTAGTGGTGCTGTTGCTATGGTGGAGCACACCTAAGTAAGAAATAACTAATCAATATATATAAATTATAAAATGTCAGAAGGTATGAGAGATGACTATATTTATTTAAACACTTCACATCCTTAGGGTTACAGCTGTTTTGCAGTTTTCTTCATGCAGTAATAATTTCAATGTGAAATCGATTACATGTTTACATTAATATGTATGCTACATGTTAATGCGAACATGATCAATTCCACATTGAAATGTTAAACAACAGTATATTCACAAATCAATGCAAATAAAGAAAGCTAGCTCATAAAATCACCAGAACATCGTGGTTTACACCGACGACTCAAAAACAAGTACTGGAATCAATTTATTCAACCAAAACCTGTCAAGATAGTACTCCAGTATGGCCACAGGCCAATGACAAACAAGTAAAAAATAAAAGATATACATACACACACACATGCATACACACTCATGCATAAATATACATATATATACACACACACATGCATAAATATACATATATATATACACACACACACATGCATATATACATATATTATTGTGCCTGGAGAGAGTGTTTCTCTTTTAGTGCCTTATTATCTAACGCACTCACTGGTTTGATTTCCACTCATTTACTTATTTATTTTCTCTAGAAAAAATAATCAATTTTTTCTAAAGAAAATAAATAAGTAAATGAGTGTAAATTGAACCGTTGCGTGTGTTAAATAATAAGGCACTAAAACAAAATGACGCAATAAAATATTCTTCAGCACACAAATTCACATAAAGAATCTTGCAAACCAAATCCAAAAACGATATATATATATATATATATATATATATATATATATATAAAGCAACAATCTTGAGAAGTGGATTGGTGGAAGTTTGTTAGAGGGACTAGCAAGATACCTTATGATATCTATTCTGGTTCTTTACATTCTGACAGCAATACCTGCTGTCAGACACTGGTGTAAAGTTGGATTGGCCTTGCCATTCCCCTCGGACAACATCAGTGCTCTGAAGAGGGACACCTTGCATTGTCTTAAGATATAAAAGAAAAAAAAAAACACTGGCCCAAGCAACTCCATTTTTGGACAACAACTTTGCTGGTGCAGAAACCCCAGGTCAATCATGACTTGAGGTGGACTTAAAATGTTCCATTCTAGAAAGAATGGAGCACATGATTAAATGTAAGATGGGGTAGTGGTGGTGGGGGATGTCATTATGTATTGGGCAAAGAGGGTGATCACCTAAGGCACTAAAATGGGGGAGGGCAGAGCCACAAATAACTTATACAAAATTTCTTGACCCAATTAAAAACATGAGCACTTAGTAATAAAAAGAGGTTGTTCTTAGAACATGGATGGAGGACATGGGTGGGTGAGGAAGAAGGGAGAGGTTCGTAGGGTATGTTATGACATGTCACATGATTTGGTGTGGACTATTTCATATTTTACTCGGTAACAGATTTATTTAGTGGTAAACACAATAACAAAGCTTGAGATGTTTCACTAGTGACCTAACGATAATTTTGAAACTGTATTTCCCAGTTGTGAGGGTGTCCTTGAAAAAAAAAAAAAAAAGAACTGGAGAAGGAGGTTCTCATTGAAGGACTGAAAGAAGTGGATGCACCAAAGCTGTCTTAGTAGCATGAAAGGGTCCCTGGGGGCAAATCAATGCACTGGGCCCTATAGTCTACATTTATTGACAGCAAACTATGGCATAAATAGATTAGAACTGGGCCCCTAGACTCTGGAGGCCCCTGGGTACTGGACCCTATAGTATATATTTATTGACAGCAAGCTACAGAATACACAGATTAGAATTGGACCCCAGACTGTAAGACCCTTAGGCAAATGAATGTACTGGGCCCTATAACATTTGTTTATTGATAGCAAGCTAAAACATACATAAACTAGAACTGCTCAGTGTGTCAATGCCTTAAGAAGGCCCTGGGCTGCACACTGACTGGGAGAAGTGGTTCTCCTTGTAGTGCTGGGAGAATGATACTCCCATTATAAGACTGTCCTAGGGTGCTAGAGACCCTGGTGCCAGTTCCAACAAAATGGTATAATATTTTCTAGCTACGTTCCTCAACTCTAAGTTCAAATCACAAGTGTGTGCAGAGGAGATCAAACTGTGCATCAAGGAGTGAGACGGTAAGTGCCAGTTATATGCCCTAAAACCAAGGTGCCGACGTAAAAAGCATTGGTGTTGATGCTGGTGCCACATAGAAAGCACCCAGTCCACTTTGTAAAATGGTTGGCATTAGGAATGGCATCCAGTTGTAGAAACCATGGTGAAACAGACTATGGAACCTGGTACAGCCCTTGGCCTTGCCAGTTACTGTCAAGCTGTGCAACTCATGCCAGCATGGAAAAGTGGACATTAAATGATGATGATGATGATGATGACGATGATGATGATGACGATGATGATGATGATGATGATGACGATGATGATACTGCAAGTAGGACAAAGAACAGTTTTATCAATGGTGTCTCTTTTCTATGAAAGCCAGCCACAAATGCTTAGTGAAAATGAAATCAAACATTAACGTTTATTTATATTTTTTTCCCCCCATCATTCCAGAACCATTGCCAGTAAGAAGTCTATAAGAGGAGAGAAATCACTTGAAATAAAATTTTATAAATGCCACAGATTTGGTAAGAGAGTTAGACAAGTGTGTTAAGAAATTACTTACAGCAGAAATGTCACAAGTAATTGAAACACTTGATTATTTTCATCGATAAATAAATATATTAATCCTCTTTGCAATGTTGGCACTGGATACCAAAGCCAGTTCGGCAGCAGCAGTCTTTTTTTTTACTTTTTTTTGGCATTTTTGTTTTCTTTTTCTGCTTGTTAACCTGCGCCCAATATATACATCAGGAGTAAGATTAAATGCATACACATCTAACAGGTATATGCACATTTAACATGTGTATGCACATCTAACAGATATATGCACATCTAGCTGCAAAAGTCTAATCCATTAAAAGCATTGCAGCCATTATGCTCAACTATTTTGTTAAAGAATTTCAATTTGTATCTTCTTTTCATTTGTAATAAATGTCCACATTCTTGTCTGTAAAAGATCTTCTTGGTGGTGGTAGCAGTAGTAGTGGTGGTGGTAGTGGTGGTGGTAGTGGTAGTAGTGGTGGTGGTGGTGGCTATGTTTAAGAAAATAACAAGAAAAAGCCAAACAAAAGGTGTCCTTTCATTAGGGATTGAGAAAAGGCCGACGCTTTGTAAAATGTTGCTAGTAACGAAATGAAAGAGGAAATATTTCCCTGTAAGGAAATAATACGTGTTTCTTATAATTGGGTAAAGCACAAAAAAAAAAAAGAAAACCATTAAAAAAAAACACAGAGAAACCTTATTATTTCTCCTTTTTCATATCAGTGGCTTTCCTTAAAAAAAGAAACCAGCTTTGATTGGCAGGGTATGTAGTAGGGGGAGGGGAACAAAAAATAAGAAATAGATAACACAAAAAAAAGAAAAAGAAATAAAATTGTAGCATGTCAGATGAAGGGTCAAGTTCGTTATTATCCCCGGTTACAATTACCGCCAACAATTTCCCTGTAGAGATAATGAATTCTGAAGCATTGTTTGGTTACCTGCCGTTCAGTTTCAAAATATTTTCATACCACAAGGTGGCGAACTGGCAGAACTGTTACTGTGCTGGACCAAAAAAAACTAAGTGGCATTTCTTCTGACTCTACATTCTGAGTTCAAATGCTGCTGGGGTCAACATTGCCTTTCCTCCTTTCAGCGTCGATAAAATAAGTACCAGTCATGTACTGGGGTTAATGTAGCCGACTTATCTCCTCCCCAAAATTGCTGGCCTTGTGCCAAAATTAGAAACCAGTGTCATTGCACCATCATTTCAAACTATGACAAAGAGATGCAAGCATGCATCAATTTATTCAAACCTTTGCTGTAAATTATTACAAAAGTATTTTAGAGTTCTTTCAAGCCTTTTGAATCTTACTGCAGCAGAAATTTAGATTAAATTCTATTTAAAACTATTCATATTTCTTTTTTGTTTTTGTTGTAATGTTTTCCTCTGAAACTTTCCATTGTCACTAATCTCGTGTTCTACATGATCTTGTATTGTTGAAATCACAAAGAAAAAATTAGGCTTTTGTGTTGTAATATGAGAGATAATACACTAGGATGGCTTGTTGTTGATTTGTTCTGGCCCCTGCGAGATGATACAAGTTCTTCAGTGCTGTAACCGAAAGAAATTCCCATTAAGCAAGCAATGTTTCTAACAATACTTGCTTATATGCCTGGCCTTGAGTCCTCAACTCCTGATCAGGTTGTAGTGGGTACTGTTATGACATTCAGTGTGCCTTGGGCATTTTTAGACCTGGCAGAGCCCATCCCTCTCTAGGTGTGATCTCAGTTGATATGTTCTAGAAAGGGAAACACACAGACAGATAGACAAAAAAAAAAAAAAAAAAGAGCGAAAGAGAATAGACCTCAGGACAGCACTGGTACTTAATGTATTGACCTTGAAACAGACGGAAGGTAAAGTTGACCTTGGTGGAATTTGCACACAAAAGAACTGGAACTGAAACAATTACCACAAAACAACTCTTCTAATTGGGTATCTTCATTAATTGTTTCCAATTAAGACACAAGGCTGACAGTCTTCTCGGGGAGGTACCTAGTTGGTTACATTGACCCCAGTACTTGACTGGTACTTTATTGATGAAAGGCCAAACTGACTTCAACATGATTTGAACCCTGAGCAGAGAAGATTAAAACAAATACTGCAAAGCATTCACTCTGACACTGTATTAACGAGTTTGCTTGTTAGCCACCGTTATCCATTCATATATGGCAAGGTAAAAGAGTCTGATCAAATTAGGCCAACAACAATGGTTCCAAGGACTACTTTCGGTTCAGGTATAAGATGGCATTTCATGAATTTTAACCAACAACTTGTATTGATTCGAATGAAACATTAACCGCAGTGAGGTCAAATGAAACAGCAGACCCTTGATAAAGTTGAGGGTAAAAATAAAATTAAGAAAACACACACACACACACACACACACACACACACACACACACACACACACAAAAATATCAAGAAACAGCATGAGAAGGCTTTGATGAGAAGAGGAACAACAAGATGGTCTGAAGGAAAGTTGTTGAATATTTCGAGACTGGATCTCTGCTACTGACAGAAAATAAGAGAAGAAAGAAAAACATCAAAGTGGCGCTATAAACGGTTCTCGATGGAAACTGAAACAGTGAAGGAAGGCTTTAGGCACAATGTGTCTGGTGTTATTGAAATGAAACTTTTAAAAGAGGGTGAAAATGGTCGGAGACTGTATTCAATCATTTATAAATAGGTTTAAAATATCTCCCAAGACAGAAGAGTAAATTTTCTCAACAGACTAACTATACAGCAGTGTAGTATTACATAGTATGGCATGATATAACATACAGTATGTCTATTTATCTCCCTTGCTCAATCTCTCTCTCTCTTTATATTTATACATACATACATATATACACACCATCAGCATGGGAACCAGTCAGGGGCCACTGGCATCGACCACGTTTGGATGGTGCTTTTTACATGCATATTTGAGTTTAGAGGGATATATTATCTGGGTGGATACCTTGGTAGATCTGTTATGTTCCAGGTTAGGTCTGACCACATTGATTAGTATTTAACTAATAGGAGTTGTCACTCACACAGTAAATTCCTCTGATGGGATGTACCAGTCTCCATATTCTTTATGGTCATTATTATTACAAATATATATATATATATATATATATATATATATATATATATACAAAAACAATTGCAGCATGGAAGGTGTTTATAAGCCATTTAATAACACACAAAAACCATTAGATTCACTTCAACATTTAAATTTAATTTGCCAAAATATTTTCGTTGCTTTGAAACCGCGACCTGTTCATCGACAAGATTCCATGCAGCAAAGAATTTTGTCAGTGATCAGGTCACGGTTTCAAAGCGAGGAAAATATTTTGTCAAATTAAATTTAAATGTTGAAGTGAATCTAATGGTTTCTGTGTGTTATTAAATGGCTTATAAACACCTTCCACATTGCAATTGTTTTTGTTTCAGAACACGATCTCAGATCAGGTCACTTGCTATGCAAGTGCATCTCCATAATATATATATATATATATATATATATATATATATATATATATATATATATATCTTGGCATCGCTTCACTAATGAAGATTAGGAAGGCTGTTGTCTGCACGCTTATTTGTGGCCAATAAGGCCAATGTGGGATCGACATATCCGATTGCAATGATGACAGGGGTATGGTTGTTCAAGGTCTGGTGATGCAGCTGCATTGTTTTTTCACCTCTGACTGCGAGAGACCTCAAAGGAGGAAACAACATCGCTGACGGTATGGCGCCAAGGGACGCGGTCTGCTGTTAGAGTGGACCACTTACGATAATCAATGTCCCGAAACGCTAAGGGTTTACTTCAGGCAGTCCTTGTAACGCTTCCTTGGTGCACCCCTCTTGCGGTGGCCAGTAGTAAGGTCACTGTACATGATGATCTAGGGTAGGCAGTGGTCTTTCATTCTGTCAACGTGCCCTGCCAAATGCAGTCATGTCTCAAGTAAAATGGCTTCCAGGCTGGTGACCTTTGCTCGCGCGAGGACTTCAGTGTTGGTGATGTAGTCACTCCAAGAGATGTTGAGAATGGTACGGAGGAAGAAGCCGTCTTTAGCGTCGAGGTCTGCAATGGCCTGCTTGAGCATCATGTTAAAGAAGATGCTGAAGGGAGTTGATGCCAGGACACAGCCCTGCTTCAGGCCGTTGTTGATGGG